>NC_142688.1:45208863-45511893 GCF_056320005.1 Nelumbo lutea
ATGCAGGCAGGTTGATCCTAGTCTTCGGCAGTCCCGGCCAGATCCAGTTCCTTCTGCGGCTCCAGATTCAGAGCCTACTGAGATACCTCTCGTTGTTGCTACTTCCCCTCTTGTGGATGACCTTGATCTCCCTATTGCCATTCGCAAAGGGAAACGACATTGCACCACTTCTACAGCTCAACATCTCACAGTTCCTATCCTATGATCGTCTATCACCATCTTACCGGTCCTATCTCACTTCCATTGCCGATGTCCCTATTCCAAGAATAGTGCAGAAGGCTTATCGGTTCCAGAATGGAAAGATGCAATGTAAGTCGAAATGGATGCCCTGTTGAAGAATAATACCTGGACACTGGTTGACCCACCAAAAGGAAAGAAACCGGTGGGATGCAGTTGGGTATTCACTGTGAAGCTTAATGCTGATGGCTCTATTGAAAGGTACAAAGCCCGACTGGTTGCAAAGGGATTCACTCAGACTTATGGTATAGACTACTTGGAGACCTTTGCCCCAGTAGCCAAGATGACCACCATTCGAGTTTTGTTATCCCTTGCAGCAAATCATTCTTGGCCCCTGTTTCAGATGGATGTTAAAAATGCCTTTCTGAATGGAGACTTACAAGAAGAGGGTTACATGCAGTTGCCTCTTGGATTCTATGATACAGAGACAGGTAAGAAGGTTTGCCGACTGAACAAGGCATTGTATGGTTTGTAGCAGTCACCTAGAGCCTGGTTTGATAGGTTCAGATTAGCCCTTGGAAGGTTTGGTTATGTACAGGCCCAATCAGATCATACACTATTCATCAAAAGGATGGAGTCCTCTCTGACCCTACTAGCAGTATATGTAGATGATATTGTGGTGACAGGAAATGACAGTCATGAGATTGAGTCTCTCAAGCAGCTCCTTCAAGAGTTTGAGGTAAAAGATCTTGGTGCACTACGGTATTTTTTGGGTATTGAGGTTGCTAGATCCAAGCAAGGGATTTTTATCTCTCAGAAAAAATATGTTCTAGATCTGTTGGCGGAAACTGGAAAGCTGGGTGTTAAGCCGGCCGATACACCCATCGAACAAAATCACAAGATTAGTGCAGAGGGTGGGGACCCTCTTGAGGACAAAGTTATGTTCCAACGGTTGGTTGGAAAGCTTCTATATCTCTGTCTCACTCGGCCGGATATCAGCTATGCAGTTAGTGTTGTCAGCCAGTACATGCACTCCCCTAGAACTTCTCATCTTCTTGTGGCAGAACGAATATTAGCATACTTGAAGAGATGCCCGGGTAGAGGTATATTACTCAAGAACAATAATCACATGAGGGTGGAAGTCTATACAGATGCCGATTGGGCTGGAAGTGTTGATGACAGAAGGTCTACTTCTGGATATTGTGCCCTTGTGGGAGGTAACCTTGTCTCTTGGAGGAGTAAGAAGCAGAGCGTTGTTTCCCGCTCCAGTGCTGAAGCGGAATACATGTCAATGGCTAATGGAGTGGCTGAAATCTTATGGCTGAGGTCACTACTTGAAGAGTTGGGTATTGACTATGAAAAGCCCTTAATGTTGTATTGTGATAATTAGGCAGCTATTAATATAGCCCACAACCCAGTGCAGCATGACAGAACTAAACATATCGAAGTTGATCGACATTTTATGCGAGAAAGAGTTATATCACAAGAAGTGTGTCTTCCGTACATCACATCCAATATGTAGCTCGTGGATATCCTCACCAAGGCTGTACCAAGGAAGAAGTTAGAGACAGACCTATCCAAGTTGGGCATGATAGATATCTACTCCCAACTTGAGGGAGAGTGTAGAGAACACTGATGTGGGCCCCACTGCAGTGGTCCCCACTATGTTCGTAGGACAGCAGTATTTGTTTCAGTTATAGTAGTGTCAGTTTGAGTCAGTTTGCTAATTCAGCTGTTATTTATTTCAGTTTTATTTACTTTCTTTATTATGTAAGTACCAAGGGCCGATGTGTCCTTTCATTATGTACTAAACATAAACCTATAAATATTAAGAGAGTGGCGGCGGCAGATCTGCTAGAATCTGTCCCTCCTTTCAGCAATTTGTGTTCTCTTGCTTCTCTTCTATTCTCTCCCTTTTTCTCTCATCTTCTTTTTTGTTTTACAAACCTAAAACCTTTTAGGATTCAAGACTGATTACAGTCTTGATCTTCTACTCATTACAGCACATCGGATCCCTCCTTTAGTTAATTTACAAGAAATTTGATTTGCTGATCTAGTTTTTGATTAGAAACCAGAATGAGATTTCAGCTTTCTTCTTCTTTTTGAACTTTTTTTTA
Organism: Nelumbo lutea; assembly: GCF_056320005.1. NCBI lineage: Eukaryota > Viridiplantae > Streptophyta > Magnoliopsida > Proteales > Nelumbonaceae > Nelumbo > Nelumbo lutea. Next base: position 45,211,158 of record NC_142688.1, read on the forward strand.
CTGATATTTAGACACTTTGACTTCTTTGTTCTGTACCTGGCTGTTTTGGTTTCAACTTTAATGCATTGGCTCTTTTGGTTTCATGTTGTTTATAAACTTCCAAACTATGCATCTTATTTTACACAGTCTCTGATTTTTATTATGACTTTTGTGCTTTCCTTAGAATTGTCAAGAAGTGGAAAAAGGAGTAGGATACTTCTGGGTGAATCACCCTTGGATGGAGGAAAGAATTTGGCTTCCCGTGTCTTTTGCTGCTGGAAGGTCCATGTAAAGTTGCTACTATATTTCCTTATACTCCTTGAATTGATAAGTGTTGGTCTTTCATCTGTGGAACCTGATTATGAAGGTATAGTCAAATTCTGAAAGATAGAATATGTTATGTATTAGGATCTTATGGTATGCTAATGATTTGGAATTGAGTGGCTCTAACACAGTTCTGATTTTCCCCTTCCCCATCCAAAGATAACATGTATGACACTATTTTCTGTGAGCATGAAGTTAGCACATAAGTGATTTCACCTTTCTCTGCAAGCCAACTGCTGGACCACTGACTTATTGTTTCTTAGTTCAGTCCTGGTTCATGCTACTGGACATCCTTTATGGATCATAATGGGATCCTACACCATCATGAATCCAATAATTACTGAAGCTGTATGGTTGGATTTTTTTTCCTGATAAAGAAGAATTTCTAAAAAAAAGGAAGAAACATGAATAGGATTTAAGATGGCAATTTGTTCCATCCCTGTGGGGTTCCACTCTGCCTCATTCAGTTGGGGTGGGTTTTTTGACCACTGATCAGGTTTGGGGTGGGTTTTAGGGAAACCCAAAACTCTAGGGACCGGGGACAGGGCGGGGATGGTATTTATCCACCCTGCCTAATACATGATATTTCTAAAAGAAAATAAGAAAAAAAATTGCAAATAAATAACCGGTTTAGGGCAGGGCAAATTTGGGGATCCCCATTATGTCACAGAGAGAGAGAGAGAGAGAGAGAGAGAGAGAGAGAGAGAGAGAGAGAGAGAGCAACAGTTTAGTGAGTGTGTCAAAAGTAACTGTTGACATCCAAGAGGATGATATTTATATTACTAGAAGTTCAGGACTGTTATCAGTCTTGAACCCTAATGAATCTCAGGATCGAAGATAAGCAGAAAGAAAGAGGAGAGAAGAGAAAGAGGGAGAAGAAGCAGTAGAACACAAGGGTTGAAAGGAGGAGCAGAAGCATCATCTTCTGCCGCCGCCACTTTAATTAATATTTATAGGTTATGCTCATTACATGGAAAGGACAGATCTGCCCTTAGTCTTTACATAACAAATAGAGCAAAACAAAGACTGAAATAAATAACAACTGAAACAACTAAATGACCAATAGCTAACCCTAGGCAGACTAGAATATCTTCTACCCTATGAACACAGTGGGACCGTAGCTGTGGGGCCCACTTCAGTGTTCTCTACACTCCCCCTCAAGTTGGGAATAAATGTTTATCATTCCCAACTTGGATAGATCTACCTCAAGTGTCGATCAACTTCAATATGTTTAGTCCTGTCTTGTTGCATTGGGTTGTGTACTATATTAATAGCCGCTTGATTATCACAATACAACATCGGGGGCTTCTCATACTCAACACCCAACTCCTCAAGTAGTGATCTCAGCCAAAGAATTTCAGCCACTCCATTAGCCATTGACCTATTCTCAGCTTCAGCACTGGATCGAGAGACAACACTTTGTTTCTTACTCCGCCAAGAAACCAGGTTATCTCCCACAAGAGCACAATATCCAGAGGTAGACCTTCTGTCATCAACACTCCCAGCCCAATCGGCATCTGTATAGACTTCCACCTTCATGTGGTCATTATTCTTGAACAGTATACCTCTACCCGGGCATCTCTTCAAATATGCTAGTATTCTTTCTACTGCTAGAAGGTGTGTGGTTCTAGGAGAATGCATGTACTGACTGATAACACTAACGACATAACTGATGTCTAGTCGGTTAAGGCATAGATATAGGAGCTTTCCAACTAACCACTGGAACATAACTTTGTTTTCAAGCAGCTCTCCACTCTCTGCATTAATCCTGTGGTTCTGTTCAATAGGTGTATCTGCAGGTTTGATACCTAGCTTTCCAGTTTCAGCCAAGAGATCTAACACATATTTCCTCTAAGAGACAAAGATCCCCTGCTTAGATCTAGCAACCTCAATACCCAAAAAATACCGTAGTGTACCAAGATCTTTCACCTCAAACTCTTGATGAAGAAGCTGTTTGAGGGACTCAATCTCATGGTTGTCGTTTCCTGTGACCACAATATCATCAACATAAACTGCAAGTAGTATCAGTGACGATTCCACCCTCTTGATGAATAATGTATGATCTGATTGGGCCTATACATAACCGAACTTCCCAAGTGCTAGTCTGAATTTGTCGAACCAAGCTCTAGGTGACTGCTTCAAACCATACAAAGCCTTATTGAGCCGACAAACTTTCTTACCTGCCTCTGTATCATAGAATCCAGGAGGCAACTGCATGTAGACCTCTTCCTGCAAGTCCCCATTCAGGAAAGTATTCTTAACATCCATTTGGTACAAAGGCCAAGTGTAGCTTGCTGCAAGAGATAATAGAACCCGAATGGTGGTCATCTTGGCTACCGGGGCAAATGTCTCCAAGTAATCTATACCATAAGTTTGAGTGAACCCCTTTGCAACTAGCCGAGCTTTGTACCTCTCAATGGAACCATCCGCATTATGCTTCACAGTAAATACCCACCTGCATCCAACTGGTTTCTTTCCTTTGGGCAAGTCAACTAGCTCCCAGGTATTTTTTTTCAATAGGGCATCCATTTCAACTTGCATTGCACCTCTCCACTCCGGGACTGATAGGGCTTCTTGCACTGTTCTCGGAATAGGGACATCAGCAACAGAGGTGAAATAGGACCTGTAGGAGGGAGATAGACGATCATAGGACAAAAACTGGGAGATGCAGTGGGTTGTAGATGTGGTGCAATGCCGTTTTCCTTTACGGAGGGAAATGGGAAGGTCAAGGTCATCTGCAGAGGGTGAGGTAGCAACAATGGAAGGAGTCTCTGTGGGCCCTGGGACTGTAATATCTGGACTTGGAGCCACATAAGAGATTGTAGCTGGCTGGGACTGCTGATGACCAGGATCAATCTGCCTGCATCGCCTATGATAGACTCTCAACTCCCGATCCCTTTGACCACCCTCGCTACTATAGCCCTCATCATCAACTGGAATAGGTAAGGGAACAACCCCAAAGGTATTAACCCTGTCCTCACTGCACTCCTCCTCCCCCTGAAGAAAAAGACCCAAATCTCCACGCTCACTACTCTCCCCCTGAGGAGAGACCCGAGAAAAGTAGGGTGTCTCCTCAAAGAAAGTGACATCCATGGATACAAACTTTTTCCCTGAGACAGGATCATAACAACAATAACCCTTTTGAGTTTGTGCATAACCAAGAAAGATGCATTTGGAGGCCTTGGGTTGAAACTTGGAGTGATTGGGACCAAGAAGCTGAGCAAAATAGGTACAACCAAATGTCTTGAGGGGAATAGTGAACAACTCCTCATTGGGGTATAGAAGGGAAAAAGGAGGTTTCATATCAAGAACCCGAGAAGGAATCCGATTAATAAGATATACCGCCGTAAGGATCACCCCAGAAGCGAATAGGGACATTGGAGGTAAACATAATACTTCTAGCCACCTCCAATATGTGCCTATTCTTCCTCTCTGCAACCCCATTCTGCTGAGGTGTATGAGGACACATGCTCTGGTGGATAACCCCATTATTAAGGAGGTACGATGCCAATGGCTTAGCAAAGTATTCCTTTGCATTATCAGATCTAAGTACTTTTATCCTGGCATCAAATTGTGTTAGGATCATTTGGTGGAAGTTTTGGGTCAGGACAGGCACCTCATCTCGTGATCGCATAAGATAAACCCATGAAAAACGGGTGTGGTCATCAACAAATAGCAAGAAATACCTATACCCCCCCATAGAAGGAATGTGATATGGCCCCCAAACATCAGTATGCACAATATCAAAAGAACTATTACTCCTTTTATTACTCAATGAATAAGAGTTTCTACAATGTTTAGCCAACTCACAACTTTCACACTTCAACTGAGATGACTCAACAGACTCAAACAAAGTAGGAAACAGACTCTTCAAGGACCGGAAAGATAAATGACCCAATCGGTTATGCCACAACATAACCGGACTCACAACTTGAGAAACAAGTAACTTCTTATCCACTGACTCTTCCCGACGAGAACTCTCCCCGAGCAGATAGATCCCATTCGTCTCACAACCAGTCCCAATCACCTTCTTCGTCTCCATGTCCTGAAAAACACATCGGTCAGGAAAGAAAATTACTGAGCAGTTCAAATGTTTGGTAATGCTACTGACAGAAAGGAGGTTAGTATCCAGTTTAGGAACATGCAAGACAGAGGACAATGATATAGTATTTGACAGTTTGATGTCACCCTTGCTAGAAATAGGGACAAGAGAGCCATCAGCTATAGATGCTTTATCCCTACCAGAAGATAAGTGATAAGTAGTAAACAGAGAGGGCAAGCTGGTCATATGGTCAGATGCACCTGAATCTATTACCCAACACGGTTCAGTAGTACCTGGAGCGGAGGCATGGTAGGCTGAGGCTCGAGTACCTGAGTGTGCAAATGCCAATGTAGCTGGAGCTGATGATGACTGCGGTAACTGAGCTGAACTGCCAACTTCCTTCTCCAATTGTATTAGAGCTGTCCGAACTGCAGCTAAGGTCTCTAATGGTGTGCCTCTCGTGCCAGATGAGGATGCTGAATCAGTAGTCGTAGCCACATGAGCATTACTCCTTTTATTTCTCAACTTTGCCGGGACCAAATGTGGATGCAGCTTCCAACATGTTTCTTTTGTGTGTTTAGGTTTCTTGCAATGCTCACACACCACATCCCTTTTATCTTCCTTCTTTCTGTCCCTCTCTGAATCACCCTCTGTTTTGGGTTTGACAGCTACCAAGGTAGGTGTAAGCGGCTGAGGTTGCATCATGACTTTCCTCCTGGTCTCTTCACTGTGCACTAAGGAGTATGCCTGAGAGAGGGTCACACTATCTCTGGTCAAGATCTGCTGCCTCACAATATCATATTCTGAATTCAGTCCTGCCAGAAACTTAAACACTCTATTTGTCTCAATGTGCTTTCTATATATCTGAGCATCTTTGGGACTCTCCCACTCAAGAGTCTCTAAGTGATCAATCTCATGCCACAGGGATTGCAAGTTAGAGAAATAGACCGACACCGGTTTCTCTCCTTGTTTAAGGGCATTCACCTCACATTTCAACTCATATGCTCTGGCAACATTAAGGGGTTGGGAGTAAGTCTCTTTCATCACATTCCATATCTCCTTGGCTGTCTTTGCCCATAAGTAATTTCGGCTGATATGGGGCTGCATTGAATTACAGAGCCATGTCATAACCAAGTAGTTTTCTTGGACCCACTTGATATACGTAGGGTCTCCCTTGGAAGGTTCTGCTACATCTCCCAAGAGATACCCTACTTTGCCCCTTCCCCCAATAGCCATCATGGCTGATTGGGCCCATTCCAAGTAGTTTGATCCATCAAACTTTACGGTTGTAATCTGAAAACCTGTCTCAGAACCACCACCATAACTGCTGTTCCCAAAACTGCCTTCTGCCTGATTCTTAAGCTCCATTTCAGTCAAGAACCAAAAGTATCAAAGATTATGGTTACTACAGTCAAAACCAGCACTAGAAGTCCCAACAACAGTCACAAAATCAGTGGAGAACCACTCTGTACTCACGATAGATGTGCATGAAATATATATAAGACTGATCTGAAATCAATAACCACACACAACAGCAACAGTCCGAACTGTTTTCACCCCTTCAAAAGTGTTTGAAACCCCAAAAGAAGACTGAAACACAGTTTGAAGGGCAATCTGATATGCTGAAGCCAATTCGAGGTTTTAATCAGTCCTAAGAGCCTTACGGATAAGGTTTGTATTAGGGTTAATATGAAACCCTAAAACTGATCAATGTTGAGGAGAATTCTAGGGTTTTCCGCAGGAATAAGATCACAAGTTTCGGCCTAATACTAGGGTTTGCCGTAGGGATAGGACAAAACCCTAGAGAAACCCTAGAGAATAGAGAGATAAAACCCTAGAGTGGTTCGGCCACCCTTACTGGATAGGTCCAACCTATCTTTTCTGATGTTACTTCTCTCAGAAAGTAAAAAACTTACAGTAGAATGCAGTTTGCTGCCTACCAAGGTTACCCGAACCCTAGCCTTCTCTGATTCTTCCTGATCACCAACTTGCTACAACTGTGATACTTCTTCAAACAACTGCTAATCCTCTGGAGATCTCCAAGAACCAGTCAACGAACTCTGCTTTCTCAGTCTTCCAGCCTTAGATGGTTCTCATGTGGTTGGCTGGACTAGACTCACATGAGAGAACTTGGCTCTGATACCAACTAGAAGTTTAGGACTGTTATCAGTCTTGAACCCTAATGAATCTCAAGATCGAAGATAAGCAGAAAGAAAGAGGAGAGAAGAGAAAGAGGGAGAAGAAGCAGTAGAACACAAGGGTTGAAAGGAGGAGTAGAAGCATCATCTTCTGCCGCCGCCACTTTAATTAATATTTATAGGTTATGCTCATTACATGGAAAGGACAGATCTGCCCTTAGTCTTTACATAACAAATAGAGTAAAACAAAGACTGAAATAAATAACAATTTAAACAACTAAATGACCAATAGCTAACCCTAGGCAGACTAGAATATCTTCTACCCTATGAACACAGTGAGACCGTAGCTGTGGGGCCCACTTCAGTGTTCTCTACAATATTAAAAAGATAAAAGGACAAATTTTCCCTTAATATACATAAGATAGCATACAAAACAAACTATTGTACAAGAAAGAAAGTAAAAGTACAAAAATAACACTTAGCTAACTCTCTTTATCTCAGTACTCCCCGTCAAACTAATACCTTGGAATAGGCATTAGTTTGTCCATGAGAAATATATGTCAAGGTCAAGTCATTGCCTTTGTCAATAGATTTGCAAGTTGGAGGCTGGAGGACACATGTGGAAGAGAAATAGTACTTGTAAGTAGATCACGAATGAAGTGGCAATCAACTTCGATATGTTTTGTGCTCTCATGGAGTACAAGGTTTGATGCAATTTTGATTGCACTTACATTGGCTGCAAAGAGAGGAATAGAGGGTGATGTCTTGTTGAGGATGTCATGTAGGAGAGCTCGAAGCCATATAATTTCACTGCACACTGAGAACATGGCTTTGTATTTAGCTTCAGTGGTTGTGGATTGTTTCTTGCACTTTCATGAAATGAGAGAGTTGCCCAAGAACACACATCCACGTATAGTAGATCGTTAGGTGTCTGGGCATCTAGCCCAATCAGCATGCGCATAGGCAGTGAGGCTAATGGAGGATGAAGAGGAGAAGAATATGCCGTGAGATAAAGTCCCCCTTATATATCTAATAATTTGATGGACTATAGGCAAGCGTGGTTGTCTGTCTTGGGGATGACACAAACTGACTCACAAGTTGGACTGCATAAGATATATCCGGTTGAGTTGTGGTAAGATAGATTAGACTACTTACTAGCTGGTGATAGAGAGTAAGATCTTCAAGATATTTCCGATGGAGTATCAACCATCTTGGAATCGTTGAGATTGGCCATTCTGACAAGACCAACCACATATTTATGTTGGTTGACAAAGTAACCCTAAGAATTACGGTTTACTTCAAGCCCCAAAAAATAAGTCAAGGACCCAAGTTCTTCTATCTTGAAAGATTCACTGAGTAGTCGTTTCAAATCGGAAACTCCTTCTACATCATTCCCTGTAATGAGTATATCATCAACATAGAGAAGTAGAATTGTCACCCTCTGTTCCCGATGTAAGGTAAAGAGGGAAGGATCTGAAGAGCTCTGAATAAAGCCGACATCAGTGATAACAGATCTGAATCTCTCAAACCAGGCCCTAGGAGCTTGTTTGAGGCCATATAGAGACTTCTTTAAGTGACAAACAAGATGTGGATTTGTGTAATATCTAGGAGGCTTCATGTACATAATCTCCTTCAATTACCCATGTAGGAATGCATTCTTTATGTTCACCTGATGAATTGTCCAATGTTTTGTTGTAGATATAGACAACAACAGTCGTAGGGTGGTCATTTTTGCTAAAGGAGCAAAAGTCTCCTCATAATCTATACCGTACTCCTGTTTATAACCTTGTGCAACAAGCCTAGTCTTGTACTATCTAGGCCCCCATCAAACTTCAACTTCATAGAGTAAACCTAGTTACTACCAATGAGAGAGTCTTTAGGTGGAGCTTTAACTAGGTCCTAGGTGTCATTCTCAAGAAGGGCTTGGATCTCAGAGTCCATGGCATCTTATGTGGAATTGCTACAACCTGTTGGTAAGATTTGGGAATGTTTGTGGTGGATAAAACAATAGAAAAGGAGCTATGATCTAGTGAGAAACCATAATGGTTAGGTGGATGAGAAATTATAGAGGAACAACCCAAAGTGGGTTTAGTGGGTTCAGGTGAAATTACAGGAACAAATGGAGTGACTAGATTAGCAGCTAGTGGTAGAGAGGAGAGGGGCATTGAGATTGATGTAGATCGTAGCCTCCTAAAGTAAGTTTTATAGTTGCTGCAGGGGTGATGTCAGTGCACTTAGTGTATCTGTAGAATCAAAGCTATGCAACAAAGAGGTAAATGGAGCAGGAAATTTAACATGTTCAAAGAAAGACACATTTTCAAGAAAAATTACATTACAAGAAATCCAAATGTGGCGGGCTACGGGGTCATAGCAAAGAAATCCCTTGTGATCAGGATTGTACCCCACAAAGGCGCACAAAGTTGCCTGTGCAGTTAACTTTGTGTCTTCATGGGGTGGAAGGTGAACAAAGCAAACACAACCAAAAACTCTGAGCATAGATAGGTTTGGAGATTTGTGGAGGGATTGAAAATGAAAAAGTGTTGTTTAGGATAGATGAAGGAAAAATGTTTTATGAGATTCATAATGGTGCTAGCTGCCTCCCTTGTGATCAAGTTTCTTAGAAAAGGGTAACCAAGGCGTTTATAACTAAAAGACTCAAAACTAGAAGTAGTAGAAAGAAGACAAGAAGTAGAAATAGAATAAGCCTTCTTATTCTCAAACTCTAGAGTGAACAACCGAACCAATCTAAGCCCCTTCTCCTTCACCTCCCTAGTTTGTTGGTCTTGTATCAAACAACCATCAGAGGAAAACAAGACAATGTTACCATTTTCTACAAGTTGGCCAACAAAAATCAAGTTAGTGGTTAACTTGGGTACAAAAAGGTTTTGGGTAGGTGAAAAGAAGAAGGCTTAGAGGCAGACAAATGTAAATCATCACAACCAAGTATATCTAATTTTTCACCGTTTGTAGTAACAATGTGTTTATTAGGGATTTGGGGTTTGGGATACTAACCAAAGGTGGCCCCCATCATGTGGTTAGAGGTGCCAGAGTCAATAATCCAAAGGTGATTTGATGAAGGGTAGTAGGTAGGAGACTTACCAGACAGATCAATAGCCATAAAGGCAGAAGAGATGACCGAGGACATGAGATGTCGAATCCTTTCTTTAGATATACCACCAGAAGTATCATTTTTTCCAATCACTGAAGCAATAGAAGAGGAGGCATCTGAACTCTATGGAAGTCTGATAAGCTTTATAGGTTTCTTTCTTCTGATTTAACCCACTACCTTTGTGGGGTCTAGTGGAGCATTTTGTAGTGCTATGTCTGGACTATTTAAAATAAGTACATGTGTTCTTCTTGCAGTGTGAGACAACATACCCAAACTCCTTGGGTTTGAATATTTTCTTCAATCAAGAGTAGTTTGTGTAACAAACCTGGTTTTTGCTCTCAAGATTTCCCCAAGGATAGTATCTAGATCAGGAAGAGTCCCTTGGCTAAGAATATTGGATCTGACAACTTCAAATTCAGGTATGAGATGCATTAGGAAATGCATAATCTTCCTTCTATTAAAATGCTCTTTCATATACTTCACACAACAATCTAAGGGATCCTTTCTCATATGCACTAGCTCATACTCCGTCCAGAGATTAATAAATCCTGCATATATTCCTGAACTTTCCTTTCTCCTTGATGATATGAAAATATATCAACTTCTATTTGATACTATCTAGAGGTGTTTGATTGTAGGTATTCTTTCTCAAGGCACTCATACATCTCACATGCAGTCCGATATCCCCTCATAGGAATTGGAATATCAGTTTCAATTGATCCTACGATCCATGATGCAGTTTTTGCATTTTCAATCTTCCATTGATTAAGGGCCTTAATGCCTTAATGTCTGAATCATCAGGTTTAACTATAGACCCATCCAAGTATCCCCAAAGTCCCTTTGCCTCAACATGGAATTGAAAATTAAACTTCTACAAAGCATAGTTCATACCATTGAAATTGATAGGGAGAGCATCCATTCTTTCTGACACCATTAAAAGGAAAGAGAACAGTAGTTCACACTTCCAAAAGAGTAGATAGACTTTGAGTCAGAAAGTAGAGAGAAGTACCTTTTAGTCGATGTCCAGAAAAGGAAACTGTATCAGTCTGCCCAACACATAAATGGATCAAAAGCCTTCTAGATCAAAACCGATTCAAACCAAACCAAAGAGGATCAATAGTACTCCTCTAGGAAACACTAGATCTAAAGATTCAGGCCGATCTGATGTTTCTAAGAGGAATCCGGGGAGAAAAATATTTCTGATGGCACAACATTCAAGAAATCTGGTCTTTATAGATCTGATTGAAGCATCCCTAGAAAAGAGATTCAAGGGAACTTGTAGGTTTCCCAAATACTTTCAGGGAGATTCCGAAGGACGGAGAGAACACATGTATAAAAGAAGCTTTATGCAGATCAGATCGTGACCTGTTCTGATACCATGTCAGAGTTAGATCGAGAGAGAGAGAAGAGGACAGTTTGGTGGGTGTATCAAAAGTAACTGTTGGCACCCAAGAGAATGATATTTATATTAAAATGATAAAAGGACAAATCTTCCCTTAATATACATAATATAGTGCACAAAACAAACTATTGTACAAGAAAGAAGGTAAAAGTACAAAAATAGTCCTCAGTTAACTCTCTTTATCTCTACATGTCACCCACAGGGATGGGGATGGGGTTGGGATTTCTTATCCCCATTGGGGTATGGGGCAGGGTAATTGAGTTTGGAGTTGGGGACGGGGTATGCAAAACTCGGCCCTACCCCACTCCGTTGTCATTCCTAAATAGAATCTGCTAGCTGGAAATGAAAGCAGTCATAGTTGTTAAGGCATTATCTAGGTGTTTACCTAGGTGAAAAGGTTCCCTTGTCGGGCTTCCTAGCCTGAATGCCATAGAAGGGCCATTATTATGTATCCACGGTCTTAACTCTTGGGAGCGTTGGACTGGATATGGACCTAAACTTTAGCATTTGTTTTCTGTTTTTTTTTTTCCACAAAGTGGTCACTCCCACACTCAAACCTATGTTCTCACACTTTCCAGCCTAAGATTTTACCCTTGCACTGCGCAATGAACTATACAAAATGCACTGATCAAGGCAACGAGGCAGATTTGTCCAGGAAACAATAATAACAATATAAGCACCCTATTGTAAAATTATTACTTTGAGTTTATCTATTAGTTTGCATTTTGAAACATCCTATTATATTCTAATATATGTTTATGTTCAATTTTAGGGTTTCACTGTTGATTGTTAACAAGGGGCCATTACTTGGTGCAAATGGTAAAATCTTGGGCCGGCAAACATGAGAATGCATGTTCAAGTCCGAGGGCAGCCACTTTGTGTTAAAAAATGCCAAAGGTTTGAGTCTTAGAGCAACATTGGGTAATGGCCTTGTACTTTTGATTGTTGAGACATAAAGGATAGGGGCCATTACTTGGTCTAGTGGTAAAATCTCAGGCTTGCAAGCGCGAGAATGCAATTTTGAGTCTTAGAGCAGCCATTTGTGCAAAAATTCCATAGGTTCGAACCATATCAAGGTTTGAGTCTTAGAGCAACATTGGGTAATGGCCTTGTACTTTTGATTGTTGAGAGGGGACATTACTTGGTCTAGTGGTAAAATCTCAGACTTGCAAGCACGAGAATGCAGTTTTGAGTCTTAGAGCAGCCATTTGTGCAAAAATTCCAAAGGTTAGAACCATATCCAGTGTAGCCCTCCCAAGACTCCAGATAACTGGAAAACAACATTTGATGTGTGTACCAGAGACAAGGTTTTGTTTTGGGAAAACCTCTGGATTGGTAATTCATCTCCCAAGGACCTTTTTGCCTCTTTGTACTCCCTTTCCTTGTTTAAAAATGAAGCAGTTCAGAAATTTGTTTCCTTTTCCCCTTTAAATGGTATTAGTTGGGATTTGGAGTTCAGAAGAGACTTGAGGAATCATGAGTTGGATCAGGTTCCTTTACTTTTTAAAACTCTTGAGTCTTTTCTTTTAGGTCCTTCTTTACCAGATTGTAGGGTTTGGATCCCTCACCTAAAGGGCATCTTTTCTTGTGCTTCCTTATTTTCTTCCTTGTATTTGGCTTTCTCCCCTTTGTCATTCCCTTTTAAAGAAGTTTGGTCCAAACACATGAAACCCAGGTTGGTGCTCTTTGTTGAAAAGTCCATCATGGAAAATTAAATATGTTGGGACACTTTGCAAAAACAAATACCCTTCCTTTGCCTCTCTAGCTAAGGGTGAGGGTTATTATCATTTGCTAATCTGTTTCCTGCTTGTTGCAATCCTTTAGGAAAGATTATTTGTACTTTTTGGTTGTATATGGTCTTTATGTCTGCAAGTTTGTTGCTTTTTTAACCATACAACCTTCAGATGGTTGAAGAGGAGGGGTAGGATTTTGTGGAGATGTGCTAGGGATGCAGTGGTTTAAGTTAGAATGCTCGAGTCAGGGGTATTTTGTTCATTCTGGATTATCTTTCTTGAGAGTGAAAGGTCTATTGTATCTGTGTTTAAGTTATGTGTCCCATCTTCTATGAGGGACAAAATGGTCTTTCCTGTAACTCTATGTTTTTGAATAAATACAAATGGGCCAGCTAGGGTAGGGAGATTTTGACTCTCTTCTAGTCTGGCTGAACCTTTCTTTCTTCTTCTTCATCTTCTTCTTCCTCTTTCTCTTTTCTTTCTTCTTCTCTACTTCAACCCTAGAATCTACTAGGGTTTACTAACATGGTATTAGAGCCGTAAGGTCGTATCCTCATTTCTTTCTTGCTGCTGTTCTCCTTCTGGGTTCGCCGCCAACTTTCACAGTCATCTTCTTCCTTTTCGACTGATCTGAGTGGATGTTCGATAAGGGGCTGAAAGGAGCTGTCGTTTTGTGGGCCTGGAGGTGAGGATGCCTCCGGTCGTTGCTGTGGTGGTCGTTGGAGTGGTATACTAAACCCTCTATTCAGTATCGAAGAGGGCTGAATGTGTACAGGTATGAACACTACTGTTGTTTGTCCAAGTAAGGAACTGCGAATGCTTCCTTTTTTGTTTCAAAAGTTGATTGTGGTGGTGCTCAGTGTGACTGATATGGATCTCAGTCGTGTTCCTCTGCATTTCTCTTCGTATGTATGTTGAAAGAAGAGTTGTCGACTGCTGAAGTTCACAACAGCAGTAGATTGGTGGTGGTTGTGTCGTGGTGATTGGTGTATCTATGTTTCAAAATATTTAAAAGTAATCTCCTATACCTTGTGTGTAATCAGTTCTGCAGTGTGCAGCCCAAGTGTTTGATGTGAGGACTGGGTGATTTCAGTCTTAGTGTGTTGATGGTGAATGGTCCTGCAGTGTGCAGCCCAGGTGTTTGATGTGAAGACTGAGTGATTTCAGCCTTAGTGTGTGGTGTGTAATGTGTATTTAAAGAAGCTGGAATTGGTGGTGTTATAAGTGAGATAAGCCGTGTGAAAGAGTGCGAGGTTGTGTTGTATATTTGAAGGTGAAATAATTAAGATGGCTTCACTTGAAAATGGGGATGATAACAAAACAGGTGCCATGTTTTCTCCAGACTATTTAAGTGTTCAACTGACATCCATCAAGTTGAATGGTGAGAATTATGTACCATGGGCAAAATCTATGGAGGTGTTCTTGAAGGCCAAGAGGAAGGTAAAACATGTAAGAGAGGATAAACCTCCCTCTGATACCCCTGAGTTCAGTGACTGGGAACAAGTAGATGCACAGATAATGACATGACTCTGGAACAGCATGGAACCAAAGATTAGTGTGACCTTCATGTTCCTAGATACAACTAAGGAAATCTGGGATCATGCTAAGAAGTTATACTCTGGACAAGACAATACAACTAGGGTGTATCAGTTGTACCAAGAGTATTTCAATTTGAAGCAAGGGAGTCAAAGTTTAGAAGAGTTCTATGCAAGTTTGAGGAACATTCGTAATGAGCTTAATGTGTATCATCCTCTAACATCAGATATTCAGATCCAACAACAACAACGTGAGTAGCTTGATGTGACAGTTTCTTGTGGGGTTGAAGGCTGAGTATGAGCCTGTTAGAGCACAAATGTTGGGAGGGTCTGCTCTTCCCTCACTTGAAGAAGTCTTTGCTCATCTTAAGAGGACATCTATTGAGTCGGGAGAACATTCTTCCCTCTCTGACAGATCTGGTTTGGTAGCAACTAAAGGGGGTGGTCGTGGAAATAGAAGTGGTGGTGTCAGGAGTGGACTCCCAAGCAACCGTGGTGGTCACATGTTTAGCAGGGCTAGTGGCCGGACTGGAGGCCGAGACTCAGGGGGAGGTCCAGGAAGAGGAAGGAGTAATACTCAGAGAAAGTGTACACATTGTGGTTTAGAGGGGCACACAGTTAATTTCTGCTATGATTTGCGTGGTGCACCCAACATTTGGTCTAATCATGCTAGGACTAAGGGTAGTGACACAATTACTGAAAGTCGGCAAACTGACCCAATCATCTCCACATCTACTTGTGCTTCTAAGAAGGAAATGGTGAGTGTACCACGTGAAGTATATGAGCAGTTCATTCAAACATCTCAGCAGAACACCACCACACTTGTCCATTTAGGTATGGCTTGCTTAGCTTCCAAAGACTCACACTGGATCATTGACTCCGGGGCCTCGGACTATATGTCTGGGACTCATGATGTATTTTCCTCCCTTTCCCACTTCTCCACACCCCAAACAGTTACACTTGCTAATGATTCTACATCTCCTATCTGTGGTGTTGGTGATGTTAATCTCTCCTCCTTGTCTTTATCATCTGTTTTATATGTTCTTAAGTTTTCTTTTAACCTTATGTCTGTCAGCAGATTAACCAAGTCTCTTAATTGTTCTGTAACCTTCTACCCTTCTTCTTGTGTGTTTCAGGATCTCAAGACGGGGAGGAAGATTGGTGGAGGGCATGAAGCAGGTGGATTATATTACCTTGATGGTGGTGTCATACAATGGGTATAAGTATTTTGTAATCTTTGTCGATGACTTTTCAAGGATGACATGGATTTATCTTATGAAAGATCGTAGTGAGTTGTTCCCTATTTTTCAAAAATTTTATGCTGAAATACGCACTCAATTTGGTGTTCATATTAAAATTCTTCGCTCCGATAATGCTAAAGAATACAACTCCTCACCATTTCAGCAATACCTAGAACATCATGGGATCATTCATCAAACTTCTTGTGCCTACACCCCACAATAGAACGGTGTAACTGAACGAAAAAATCGACATCTTCTTGAAACTGCTCGATCCTTGATGATTAATATGAATGTCCCAAAACATTGTTGGAGTGATGCTGTTCTCACATCCTGTTTTCTGATCAATCGGATGCCCATGTCAATCCTTGGAAGTCAATCCCCTTTCTCCGTGTTGTTTCCCACTTTATCTCCATTTCCTCTTACCCCAAGAATCTTTGGTTGTGTTTGTTTTGTTTAACACTTGGGGCCTGGGTTAAACAAGCTAGATGCTCGAGCTACTAAGTGTATCTTTCTTGGCTACTCAAGGACTCAGAAAGGGTATAAGTGTTATAACCCAAAATCCTATAAATCGTTTGTGTGCTCTGATGTCACCTTCTTTGAGTCAGTTCCATTCTTCTCAGATGTTGGGGTCTCTTCCTCTCCCTCTGTGGTTCCCCTTTCGGTACCTGTTGTGGACATCCTTCCAGTAGCTCCTATTTCTACTACAGATGCACATACTATGCCTGTTACTACTGAGAAGCCACCAATCACTCAAGTGTATACCCGCAGAAGTGCATCGGGCCCTCCTCCACTTCAGCCCCTGTCGACAGATCCTACTACTGCTCCTTCCCCTTCAGATCCTGATCTTCCTATTGCTCTGCGAAAAGGTAAACGCACTTGTACTTCTCACCCCATTTCACACTATGTTTCTACTGCTCACCTTTCTGATTCTTATTGCAAATTTATATCATTACTCTCATCTGTTCCCATTCCCAAGACTGTCCAGGAAGCTCTTGCCTCCCGAGGGTGGCGGCAAGCCATGGAAGAACTCTCTGCTCTACAACATAATCACACATGGGAACTCACCGATCTTCCTTCCGGTAAGCACACAGGTGGGTGTAAATGGGTCTACACAGTGAAGTTTCTTCCTGATGGTAGTGTGGAGCGATTGAAAGCGAGGTTGGTGGCCAAGGGTTATTCTCAGATGTATGGTGTGGACTATATGGAGACATTTTCTCCTGTGGCAAAGATTGGTTCAGTTCGGGTGCTAATTTCATTAGCTGCTATGTATGATTGGCCTCTTGTACAACTTGACATCAAAAATGCCTTCCTGCATGGTGATCTAGTTGAGGAGGTGTATATGGAGCAACCCCTAGGGTTTGTTGCTCAGGGGGAGTCTGGCAAAGTGTGTAGGCTCAAAAAGGCAATTTATGGACTGAAACAATCTCCACGTGCTTGGTTTGGCAGGTTCAGTGAAGTGATGAAAACCTTTGGGATGAAACAATGTCAGGTTGATCATTCTGTGTTAAGCTATAACTCAAAGGATGGGAAAATCTTGCTAGTTGTGTACGTGGATGATATTGTCATAACTGGGAGTGATAGCAATGGAATCAACAGGTTGAAGAAATTCTTATAGGATCACTTCAATACGAAAGATCTGGGGAAGCTGAAATATTTCCTGGGATTGAAGGTTGCGAGGTCAAAACATGGGATCAACCTATGTCAGAGAAAATATGTTCTTGATCTACTTGAAGAGACAGGCTTGTTAGGTGCTAAACCAGCAGAGACTCCTATGGAACTCAATGCCAAGCTGAGTGTTGATGCGGGTGAAGAGTTTGATGATCCTGGAAGATACAGAAGGTTGGTGGGCAAATTGAACTACCTGACCATTACCCGACCAGATATATCATTTGCTGTGAGTGTGGTGAGCCAGTTTATGCAACATCCTCGGGTTCCTCACTGGGAGGCTGTTCTGAGAATTGTTAGGTACCTAAAAGGTGCTCCAGGTCGTGGTTTGTTATACCAAAGTGGAGGAACTCTTGAGATAGTAGGGTACACAGATGCTGACTGGGCTGGTTCTATATCAGATAGGAGATCAACTACAGGGTATTGTACCTTCCTCGGTGGCAATCTTATAACTTGGAAGAGCAAGAAACAAACAGTGGTGGCAAGAAGTAGTGCAGAAGCAGAGTACAGGGCTATGGCCCATACCACATGTGAGCTAGTATGGCTGAAGAACTTGCTTCAAGAGATGGGATTCTCAATTGACAAACCCATGAAACTATACTGTGATAACCAAGCTGCTGTTCACATCTCTTCCAATCCCATCTTTCATGAGAGAACTAAGCATATTGAGGTTGATTGTCACTTTGTAAGAGATAAAGTGATAAGTGGAGTGATAACCACATCTCATGTGAGCTCAGGAAATCAGTGGGTAGATCTTCTCACAAAGGGATTGTCTCGGGGAAGAATAGATTACATTTTTAACAAGCTGGGACTATATGATATATACTCTCCAGCTTGAGGGGGAGTGTTAGAATGCTCGAGTCAGGGGTATTTTGGTCATTTTGGATTATCTTTCTTGAGAGTGAAAGGTCTATTGTATCTGTGTTTAAGTTACGTGTCCCATCTTCTATGAGGGACAAAATGGTCTTTCCTATAACTCTATGTTTTTGAATAAATACAAGTGGGTCAGCTAGGGTAGGGAGATTTTGACTCTCTTCTAGTCTGGCCAAACCTTTCTTTCTTCTTCTTCATCTTCCTCTTTCTCTTTTCTTTCTTCTTCTCTACTTCAACCCTAGAATCTACTAGGGTTTACTAACAAGACAATATGAGAATAGAGAAATACCAGAATTTTTAATGGCATGGAAAGGAATTTGGAGGTTATTTGAGAATGCATCTTAAGTAGGGCTCTACATGGGGTCAAAATCATGGCTTTATTTTCTTAATTCTTCTTTGATGATTTCTGGAGGAATTGGGAAGTAGTAGAAAAAGTTCAGAAATTATGGTTAGACCTTGTTCTACTTGGGTACCTCCAAAAGCAGGGTTCGTAAAGCTAAAATTTGATGGAAGCAGCCTTGAGAATCCAGGGCCTTCAGGAATTGGGTGTGTTGACAGCTCAACCTGCTAATAGGAGTGCCGTTAGTCAATTTTGCAAAACCTAGGGGTAGTTTAAGTATTTTACCCTTTTTTATCAGTCACTAAAGCTTCCTTTATTAATTTTTTAATAGAATGTGAATATTTACATCAATTAAGACAACCATCCCATATTTAGGTTGGCCATGCTACCTAACCCAAGTTCCTTTTCTTTTTACATTACATCATCAGTTATTTTCCTAGGAATGATTCCCCAATACATATGTGTTCTGTTTACTTCTTGTATGGCTAAAACATCTGCCATACTGTCGCATGATTTTTGAAGCCAGTTAAAAATGGCTCCCAAGTTTCTGGCCAAAATTTTGATCTCTCATAACATATCTGTATTGCTATGGCCTCATGTGCTTCTTTTGAGCCATCCCACCACAACCTTTGAGTACCCCTCTACCATCATCAGATGGACGTAGTTGAGTTCTTTCCCTATTCTTAGGCCTTTGAGTACAGCCAACAGTTCTGTTCTTGTTGAGTTTCCATGCCCTATAGGACTAGAAAATGTTGCTGCCACTGTGTCATAATAGTGTCTAAAAACGCCCCCTAGTTTGGCCCAATATTTGACTATCCTTGGTAATGCTACAAGTCGAGATGATGAAGAGGCAATATATTATCTACCTCTTTGAAAATCATCCACTAGGTTGGCCCTATACTTGATTGCCCTTGGTTTCTCATGCTGCAACCATCAGAGTTTAATTTAAGACGGTTCACAAGTAGTGGGGTGGGGAGGGGGGTGCATAATGGAGGAACCATTCTATTAGCAGCAAGCAGAGATGATGAAAGGCAATAAATTGCCAACCTCTTAGCAAATCATCCACTGAGAAAGGATTAAAAAGCAAAAGTATTTTAGTCAAATACACTACCTTTACTGTAATGTTTTCAATCAAGACCTCATGTTTTTATTGCTTCCATAAAGATTCTTCTATTTCTTTCCTCCCAAATTGACCGAATGGCAAAATCTCTAACAAAGCTATATAAAATATTCCCCCTTTTCTTGGATGGAGAGGAAAAAGTCTCATTAAACAAGTTATTTAATATCCCTTAGAGGAGACCACCTACATCTAAAGATAGAAAAGAAATGCTCCCAAATGGTCAATGCATAAGGGCAAGAGATTAGTAGATGGTGCATAATTTCACCACAATCTTTACAAAATAAGCAATTGTGGGGTGACAAGCATCAATTGGGTCTCCATTTTTATGGAACCTCACAAGTGTTGATCCTCAAATGGAAAACTTCCCAGATAAAAGGAAACTTCATTAAGAGGGATTGACTTGGGCCAAATGACTTTTTCTGAGAAAGGTCTTAGTGAAGGAAAGTAGAAATGACCAAGAAGAAGCACAAGTAGGGATAGGCTTGGACCTAGTGCTCACTAGAGATCAAACTTTGTGGTCAGGGATAGAATCTTTAACCCAAGTTCCACGAAGGACCAACCTTGTACATCACTATACAATGGGCTATATGGAGTGAATAAAAATAAGGGTAGTTATCTTATAAAGGCATTTTCCTCCACTATAAGTCCTCCAATAATATAACCCTATCCTCACAAGATGCATAATACCAAATCAAGTTTAAGAACTCATAAGGCATTTCTTCTATGTAGGACCTCATTCATGATTTTTCATGAGAGAACAAAGAATTCATTATCCTGAAAGGAGAATTTGTTAAATATCATTTGCTTTATTTTCTGCTACCATTTCTTTCTTGAATCTTGGTTGGCCATATGAGTTGATACCATCACCATCTGTGAAACATCCAAGGTGTGACTTATTTCAATCTCTATCTATAGATTGATAGATGCATGATCCAGCATGTCTGTTTATGAAGTAAATATAAATTTCCCTAGTCCGAGTAAATTGGTAATAAGTCCTTTAGGATCAATGGATTCATAGTCAAATCCTTCCATGATGCATTTTATTATGTTAAAAATTTTTTGGATGATCCAGCATGTCTGTTTATGAAGTAAATATAAATTTCCCTAGTCCGAGTAAAGTGGTAGTAAGTCCTTTAGGGTCAATGGATTCATAGTCAAATCCTTCCATGATGCATTTTATTATGTTAAAAATTTTTTGGATGAGAAGGAGAGATATCAAATGGTATAGTTCATTACTTGGTAGCTTAGAGGATTAGAAGATGATTATTGCTTTCCAATTGGCATTTCTTGCATTAATTGCTAATTCATCAATCTTACTGATTAGTGTACCCAATGTATTTATTTCTTCTGAAGGCTGGTTAAGTAACAAAAATGTTGTATTTTCTGGTATGGATTGGATTTGTGCTTTTGGTAGATATCCTTAATTCTCTCATCTAATGAGCTTGATGGAATGGTTCTTTCTTTTCAATGAAATGTTTCAGGTGAAGCTTTAGTCGAGTTTCTGAAGGATCTGAATGATACCAATAAAAGAATTACTGATTGGAATACGTATTTTGTGAACCCATGTTTTAGCTGGTCTCATGTCACTTGTAGGAATGGAAAGGTTATAGCCCTGTGAGTGCTTTTACTCCTGTATTTATCTAAGAATATATGTCATTTCAGTGGTATACTGATACATCAATGAGCTAAAGGTTAATGACTACCATGTCTTTTCCATCTTCATGTTTGATTTTTGGCATTTGTTCAACTTGTGTATATTTTGCAGTACATTTAGTTTACGAATGCCCACCCTTGCAGGAGTCTATCATCAAATGGATTTTCAGGAACTCTTTCACAGTCAATTACCAAATTGAAGTTTTTAATCAGCTTGTAAGTTCCTATATTGACACATTAGCACTTTCTTTATGATTAGTTGGTACATGTGTAATTTTTTTTCACCAATATAAGGTGCTTGGTTGAGTATATTTTTGTTTTTGGTAATAACTAGATGTTGTAGATATGGTTTTTACTGAAATTAGTATATGATTCTTTCAGGTGACTCAATGTGACCATTTCCAGTACCTTAGTTCAATAATTCATAACAAGGGAGGGATTGAGGAGAATGTCACCCAAAAAATTAGAGCAGGTTGGGCAAAATGGAGGGGTGCATCTGGACTTTTGTGTGATAGGAGAATACCACTTAGATTAAAAGGAAAATTCTATAAAACAGTTGTAAGGCCAGCTATGTTGTATGGAACAGAGTGTTGGGAAGTCAAGAAACAACATGTTCAGAAACTGAGTGTGGCAGAAATGTGAATGCTAAGATGGATGAGTGGAAAAACTAGAAAGGATAGGGTTAGGAATGAATCCATCCGTAGAAACCTAGGAGTAGCTCCAATAGGTGATAAAATGAGAGAGGAAGAGAGAGTAGACTAAAATGGTTTGGTCACATGCACAGAAGAACACTAACAACTCTAATTAGAAGTGATTTGTTACAAGTGGAAGGGGCTAGAAGAGCTAGGGGTAGACCAAAAAGGACATGGGTAGAACTAGTAAGAAATGATTTAAGCACTAATAATTTAACAGTGGATATGGCTTTAAATAGAACGGATCGACGAAACAGGATTCATGTAACTGACCCCATATAGTTGGGATAACACATGGATGATGATGGTGATGGTTCTTTCAAGCAAACTGCTCACTCTGATGGGTCTCAAGGATTTCCAATTATGAGCTAGTTGGCTGACACTATAGCAAAGACAGGAGTGACAAGACAGAATCTTCTGTAGTTAAGAATTCATGGGTCTGGGAGTGAATTATAAAGATTCAATCAGATATAATCTACTCTGGCCATCTGTAGTTTGCCTTGTATTTATACCTTGCTCTAATTTTATTTATAATAGGAAACTGGAAGTCTGGAAATGCTGGGCCCCATTTAAACTACTACACTACATCATCAATTAAGAAGCACTGGTACAATATTATCTGCCAATCAGGGGAAGGTCCCATCAGCTAAAACAGTATAGAAGGCATTTATAAGTATTTATATTTATCCATTTGTGTCTCCTCTCTCTAGATGATAGGTTATGGAAGCCTGCAATATGTAAATTTTGTTGATTTATGCAGCAAAGAAGAAATTAAAAGATCAGCAGAGCAATTGATGTCTCTCCTCATGTGAATTATGTCTTAAAAGAAAAACAAAGAAAATTGGTGTCTTTATTATTTAGAAAAACCCTTTTTTACTTATTTTATAAAAATCTTATGAAGACATATTTCTCTTTCGAACAATTTCCATGGCTTTGTCCTGGGGAAAATCGATTTATGTCTGCAAAGATTCAATGATATGAAAAGTGCAACAGATGACAAGTTGAAATGTTGTAGATTCAATTATTGGCTCATTCCCCTGAGTGCTGGGCTGCAAACTTGATTGTGGGTGGTGCATTTGTTATTCAGAGAGGCATTATCATAAACATTTACATCATGCAGGGAGCTGCAGAATAATCATCTGTCTGGTGTGTTACCTGATTACCTTGGTAGTATGGAGAACCTGGAATACCTGAATCTTGGAAACAATAGGTTCAGTGGATCTATACCTAAAGCTTGGGGTCAATTGTTCAGCCTAAAACATTTGTAAGCCTGCTATTTTCTTCATGAGCTTTTTGATGCTTTATCTCCTAAGAGCTACAGTTAATATCAAGTTCATGGAAACTGTACCTTCTAAGTGCATTTTCTCTTGATGCAAGTCAACTTATAAACTTAACCATGGTTTGCAAAATTTTGTTTTGTTTGATCTTTGAGTCAGAATAATAAGTGAGAACAAGTTAAGTGGATCTATTCCAGATTCGATTGCAAATATTACGCGGTTAAAAGAACTGTGAGGAATCCCTATGCACCTTCTAGTATTGTTTTAGTTTATATTCCTTCTTATTTATTGCCCCTCTTCTAGTCTGTGCTATACATATTAATAATTATCTTTTATTGTTGTCACAGAGATCTTTCATCCAATGATCTTAGTGGACAAATTCCATCGAGATTGTTTTCAGTTCCAATATTCAAGTAAATCAACCACTTAATTCTTCTTTCATTTCATTTTGTTATACCTATCATAGTCTTGCTTGTCCAATTATGATTTTTCTGCTAAGCATACATGTTTGTACTACAAAGGTTACAAAGTTATAATTTATCTGTCTGAGACTTTCTTTAATTTTTTTGTTTTATGGAACCATAATCTCTCAAGGCTTTTTCGTTCTGTAAATTTGCCTTTACTTCCTTTCTTTATTTTTCTAAGCATGTTGTGTCCTGGTAGGCAATAAAATACTACAATTTAATATATTTTTCTCCTCATAAATTGGCAATTTATATGGTGATTGTTGAGAAATAGGTGTCTGATCTATATTACTCTATGGGATTATTGTAGGCTGAGATGTATAACAGACATTAGTATAAATGAATTTCTCTGTGTTGAGAGCTGGCCATATATCCAAGGATGTTTTGTTTTTCTATTTAATTAATCTAGCAAGGGGAGTTTCTAGTTAAAATCAGGGTTGTAATTTTAAGTCTCTCATATATAAATACCAATCAAATGGGTGTATAATCAGATTAAAATAATACCCCCATACACAACTCTATCCTCTTTTTTTTTTTTCTCCTACTTTTGTTTTCTTTTCATTTCACTCTTTTTGGCATTTTTCTTTTGATCATCAAATTCATAATCACTGTAGAGACTGATTTATGTCTCTTATATCTTCTTTCCTTTTTTGGCCCTTGGGACCACTTTTTTACGTTGCAACATATGTAACTATTTCTTTGTTTTATTCTTTCTTGTAAGAGAAGGGCACAACTGTCCTTTCCATAACCTTGTACACTTTCATATATAAGATAATCCTTTCTAGGTGTGTGACTCAAGAGAACACACCCTTTCATTTCCTAGTTCTTTTTCTTTGATTTGAACTGAATTGACATGGTATCAGATTAAGTTTTTTTTTTTTTTTTCCAACCTGCTCTTGATTGAAATCTGTTTTGGTCTGTGAGATCGACCCATCTACTTCAACTTTGGATCTCTTAGGTTGCTGTACTGATCAGCACAATTTTGTTGTTCTTTCTCTGGAAGATCGCCATCAGCAATAGGGTTTCCTCTCTATCTCTCAATCGGCTACTTCTAACACTGTGAAACTTAAGATCTGAAGTCGCCTAGGTCAGATTTATATAGATCTATAATTTAGTTCTGGTTCAGATTACATTTGAAGGGTGTTTTGCCCTTCTTGTTTGACAGTCCAGGAAACTTACCTCTTTTGGACTGTTATCAGTTCGAAAATTTTGGGTGGCTGTTTTTTATTGGGTTTTGTTTCCTCCTTGTGATGTGTGATTGGACACACATATCCCATCAAGTTTTTATTTCTTTTGGACCTTCGGCTACTCTACTTTCTTAAGTTTTTGTTATCATTGCTGAAATGGTCATGGAGAAAAGGGATATTCTACCACTAAAGTTCAATGGGACAAACTATGCCTTCTGGAAATTCCATTTCCAGTTCTATGTTGAGGGAAATGGCCTATGGAGATTCGTGGATGATTCCACAAAACAACCGATGAATCTGATTCCAAGGGGCTGAAACAATGGAAGATCGACAATGCCAATGTAGTGTCTTGGCTTCTTGGCTTTGTTGAAACTGAGATTGCTATTCCAATGAGAAGTTATCGGACTGTTATTGAGATGTTCAACTACGTTGGGAAGGTATACCAACAGTCCAACATCTCTTGTCAATATTAGATTGAGACAGATTTTTTCTTATAGTCAGGGTGAGAAGAAAATACAAGAGTACTGTGCTGGGTTTGTGAATTTGTGGATAGAATATGAATTAGTTCACATTGGGTGAAACCACTTCTGCTTGCTGCATCAAAAACCTGAAGGAACATTTTGATAGGAGGAAGATTATGCATTTTCTAATCCATTAGGGACCTGAATATGAGACTGTAAGGTCCAACATTCTCAGTAGGGGCACTCCTCCCACACTTGACATAGTTTTGGGGGAACTTCTTATGGAAGAAACTAGACTCATTACTCAATTGACCTTGAGGTCAAAATTTGATTCTAGAAATAACCTTTCTAATAAACAAATCTAAGCCCAAGAAGGACTTGTCCCGAGTATAGTGTTATGAATGCAAGGAATATGAACATGTTATCTCACACTGTCGGAAGAAAAAAATTTTGTACCTATTGCAAGCAACATGGGTATATTATTCTTGAGTGTCCTACCCGACTAGCAAAGGGAAATGGTTCAAGTTCTAAGAAGAGTCAACATAAGGCTTTCCAGACAACAAATGAAGGTGAAAATATAGGGAGTACAACTTCAGTAGGAATGGAGGAAAATTTTGGAGCTCTTACAGAAGAAAGAATGTGGCAACTAGTATCCTCAGCTATTTCCTATGCATTTTTAGCCATCGGTCTTTCTGGTGAGTCATCCTATTATTGTTCCTCTCCTAGTCACTTATGGATCATTGATTCTGGGGCCTCTAACCATATGACAGGGGCACACATTGGTCAGTCCTTTTCCCATGATGGTTGTTTGATATAGGAGCAACGCATTGGGACAGTGAAAGGGAAGGGGCGTAGATTGGGTCGGCTCTTTGCCTTGGAAATTGAAAAGACACCGGGGCCTTCCTCTACATCCTGTTTGCTTACTACTACCCCTAGTTTTGAAGTTATTTGTAGCAATAATGTATGGAACTTGTGGCATAGGCGACTTGGTCACCCCTATGCAAATAAACTTGAGTCTTTATTTCGTGATGGATTTTTGTCTTTTAAAATTACTTCTTTTAATAATGTTGATAAGACTTGCATTTCTTGTTGCTTGAGTAAGATCCATGTTTTCACCTTTTCCTTCTGTTGTTGAACATGCTTTTGTTCCTCTTAAACTTGTACATAGTGATGTTTGGTCGTCTCTAGTTGTTTCCAGGTTGGGATATAAATATTTTGTCACATTTATCGATAACTGTACTCGCTTTACTTGGATATATTTTTCGATGAACAAATCTAAAGTTTTTTCTTCCTTTAGATCATTCTTAGCAAAGATAAAAAAACCATTTTGATGCGAACATTGGGGTTCTCCATTTAGACTCGGGGGGTGAATACCTTGATGAAGACTTTCAAAACTTTTTGAGAGACAATGGAATTCAATCCTAGAGATCTTGTTCTAGCACTCCACAACAAAATGGAGTGGCAAAGTGCAAGGACAAAAATATCTTGAGCATAGTTTGTACCCTTCTTCATGAGTCCCATGCTCCTACTTCATTTTGGGTGGAGGTGGCTAACACTGTTATGTACCTTATTATCATTCTTCCTTCATCTATCTTGCATAATACCTCTCCTTTTTGAAGCTTATTTCATCGTTCACCTGATTTTTTTGTTCTTCATGTCTTTGATTGTGTGTGTTTTGTTCACCTTCCACCACATGAGTGCACAAAGCTTGCTTCTCACTCAGCAATATGTGCTTTTGTGGGGTACAGCCCTGATCATAAGGGTTTCCTTTACTATGATCCTATGTCTCGTCGAGTTCATGTGTTCCACAATGTCAACTTTCTTGAAAACATTTCCTTTTTTGCCCACATTGTTAAGTTGTTTGCTACTTTCATTTGGTGTTGTATTCTTTTGACTCTGTAGGTTCTTTTGATTCACCTCCTACTCCAGAATTGCTCCATGTCTATTCTAGGAAGAGGCTAGCTGCTCCAACTCCTATCGCTCTGCCCCCTTTATCACTAGAAGTTGATCCATCATCACTAGCCATGAGTTCTTCTTCTTCTCTTGATCTTGTAAGTACACCTGCACCTATCCATGATCCTCAACCATCCTCTAATCCCCCTTTACATCGTTCATCTCGAGTTTCTCGCCCTCTTGACCGCTATGGTTTTCCTTCAAACCATAGCTCCTTCTTTGTTATTTTGTCTATCACAGATATTCCCACATCACACTGGAAGGCTATGAAAGTCCTGCATTGGAAAGAAGCCATGAATATTGAGCTCCAAGCTCTTATTGATAATGATACTTGGGACATGGTTCCTATCCCTCCAAATGCCTCTCTAATAGGAAGCAAGTGGGTATATTCGATGAAACTTAGTTCTGATGGGAGCCTTGATAGATACAAGGCATATTTGGTGGCACAAGGGTATAAGTAGGAGTATGGGATAGATTATGATGAGACATTTGCCCCTATAGCTAAGATGATCACTGTTCGTCTGTTAATGGCTATATTTGCAATTAAACACTGGGAGATTCATCAGATGGATGTCAAAAATGCTTTTTTACACGAGGACCTCAAGGAAACTATTTATGTGAAGCCTCCACTAGGATACTATGATGGTTCTCCCTTGGTGTATCGACTTAAGAAGTCATTGTATGATCTTAAACAAGACCCTAGGGCTTGGTTTGAGAAATTTCGTTCAATGGTCACAGATGTAGGATTCACCCAAAGTGTTGGAAGGGTTAGGATCCATCATATGGATGGCCGAACCATGCTAAATGGTTGGGCGAAATTTAAAAAATGTCCTAATCCTTCTAGGAATCAAATTCCCTATGTTTTGAAAAACTGTATTTTTTAGGATTGGTCTTGCATTGAACCGGACCAGATTTTAAATCAAACATAGAGGGAGATGTGTACCTGATATGGGTACTTCAAACGCAGATCCCAAGGTGGAAGTTCATGCCTAAATCAGTCCTAAAACTAGCCTCCACTGAAGATGGTGTAGTGTATAGGTGAAGTTGATTTAGCAATACAGTTTTCAGTAAAACTGCAACCCATCTGCTTGGATTGAATTGGGGAAGGTGAGCTTGAAATTCCTCTGAATTTTTCTTGAAAAAAATCAAAAGAAAACTAATCTCTATCAGTCCTTGATAGCTGATGTCGAACTGGGAAAAAATTGGGAGACAAAAGGGTGTAGAGAGAACTAGAAACTACAAAAATATGAAGTTGTCTTGGACTAGTCCGCCCCCTTCTCTTTTATAATCTCTTATGGAGCTATCTCCTAATCTAATTAGGAGATAATCCAAATTTAAATTAGATCTGGACTCTAATTAGAGATATACCTTATCTTCTTAGAAGATTAGGTGCTCTATACACAGATCCAAACCATGATTTCCCCATAGCAAGTTTTCATGTGCCAACTTAATAAATCCTATTATGGGCCATTAGCTATAAGGCTCACGATTCCAAAGTGTTGCTTGGCCCACTTAGACCTAATTTGTATGGCATGTGACCCCACAATGACCTTACATAAGTCCACATGGGTTCAGCCCAGCCTCTATGAAAAGGCTTAGCCAAATTCCCTACTAAACGCAGTGAACCCCTAAGCACATCACTATGGGCTCAATATGGGCCCAACATTTACACTTAAATGATCATTGAATTCATCCATCCTATGAAGACCCAAGGATAACGGACTTAAGTAAGATAAATCCCACAAGGTAATCAACCCTTAATGGTCTCTTACACTTATCCTCTCGGCCCATAATGATCAAACACTACCCGACAAAGGACATTTCCCCTGGTTGCAAGGTGTAGTTCACACACTCTACTCGGATGGATCTCGGGAATTAAAACCTTTTGCAATCATTTTTCATAAAAAATTAATATATATCATATAAATATATTTTGTAAAACCAAATCTCAAACATAGTTGAAATACACTGCTGGCAGTGTAGGTTTCCATCAGAGAGAGTGTAAGCCCTATCATTCACTTTGACCAAAAAATGGGCCCATCCTATCAGTATGATCACCCATTCAAGTGAATTCCCAGATTGCCCTAACATACCTAAGTTTTGACCCTTGATGGTCTCATTGATTGACATATCAAAGACAACCCAATCCAACACCTAGTGAAATACCATAATCAAGTCTAGGGGTTGTGTAACTTTCCAAATTTTTCCATCAATCTCCAAGGTCCAAGGCATAATTGGAAAATGGTTCGGGTTCAGTGTTTCATCCAAACACAATTGTATGTGCTTTGGGTCTAAACCTAGCAGTTGAGACAAGCTGTCCCAACTTTTTTGGCAACACATCAGTGTCAGCCTTGGTAGGATAAATTCCCTAAGTCTATCCAACAATTGAGAACATTCTAAACTAACATGAGTCTCATAAATGTCCAGTTTAAGAGGTAAATACATAGAAACATACCAATATTAACATGAAGCAATGATGTACCTTTATTCATTTATAATAAATGTATTTGTACATCAATCTGATTGGAGCTAAGGGCATACATTGTCAAGCACAGAGCTCTTCAGATTATTCATTGTTCATAATGAGACGTCCCCAACGAATTACATTATTACTTCTGTATGTGGATGACATTCTTATTACTGGTGATGACAATCAAAGTATTTCTTCTTTG
Source organism: Nelumbo lutea (assembly GCF_056320005.1). Lineage (NCBI taxonomy): Eukaryota > Viridiplantae > Streptophyta > Magnoliopsida > Proteales > Nelumbonaceae > Nelumbo > Nelumbo lutea. The sequence continues at coordinate 45,241,018 of NC_142688.1, forward strand.
AAACAACTTCTCAATCAGTCTTTCAAGATGAAGGACCTTGGTCATCTCACTTATTTCTTGGGGCTAGAAGTTACTCACTCTTCCTGTGGGTATTTTGTTAATCAACACAAGTATGCGATGGATCTTGTGAAATCTACAAACCTGAGTGATGACAAATAGGTTGACACACCTCTTGATCTACCTCTCCATGAAACATCCAGATATCTCTTATGTTGTCTAAGTAGTCAGTCGGTTTCTCTTCTCCTCGACAACCGTACATGACTGTAGTCTATTGTATTATCAGATACATTCGGGGAACACTTTCACATGGCATTTTCTTTCATGCATCTCCTTCACTTAGCTTATCCGTTTATGCAGATGCTGATTGGGCAGGCAAGGCTCGAAGTGTCGATATGATATGAGTTTCGGCTGTATTGTATCGGCACTTAGAAACGGCCAAAACTCTATTGTTTTTAGTTTTTTTTTTTTCAAATTTTGGTATTTTGGGAAGCTTTTAGCATGCTTTTTATTATTAAAGAAAATTGGGGGTCCGAGGCGTGATACTAGATGTTCCATTACTGGTTGGTGTGTTTTTCTTGGTGACTCTCTCATATCCTAGAAGTGTAAAAAGCAACCAACTGTTTCCAAGTCCTCTACAGAGGCTGAGTATGGGGCTTTGTCATTCGTCTGCAGTGAGATTATATGGCTAAGAGCCCTCCTTGATGACCTTGGCATCCCCTTATCATCTCCAATTAATGTGAGTGCTATCAAGATTTAATCCAACCCGTTCTTCCATGAGCGAACCAAACATATAGAGGTTGACTGCCACTTCATTAGAGATCAGTTTTCTGTTGGACATATATCTCTGCCACACTTGTCTTCTGCCCTACAACTTACTTACTGACTTATTCACCAAGGTTATGACCTATGCTCGCCACCAGTTTCTAGTTGACAAACCGATGCTCGTACCTTGGCATCAGTTTGAGGGGGGGTGTAGAGACTGATTTATGTCTCTTACATCTTTTTTCCTTTTTTGGCCCTTGGGACTACTCTTTTATGTTGTAACTTATGTACACTATTTTTTTGTTTTATTCTTTCTTGTAAGAGAAGGGCACAACTGTCCTTTCCATAACCTTGACTCAAGAGAACACACCCTTTCATTTCCTAGTTCTTCTCTGATTTGAACTGAGTTGACAGCCTCTGCTATTTTCTCTTGTTGTAAAAAAGAAGTAATAGGACATAAATCCCTATCTCATAGTTTTCCTCCTAATCTCTTTCTCGTCTTTTTCTTCTCATTAACCTTTCTCACCTTAATACTGCTTTAATTTAGTCATACTGATTATTCAACTGATATAGCTCAAACTTTAACAGTAAGAACAAACTTGAATACAAAGTAAAAACCAAAATGGTACTAGGGAGGAACCCCAAAAGGAACAAAAAGAAAGATTATAAAATGTTGATGAGAGAAAAAGAAAGCTCAATAAGTGAGCAATTCATGGCCTTGGACTCTGCCTGAATCCTAACACTTGGGGCATGGATCTCAGGTTGGGAAGTGATGCTGTTGCAGTGAGGGTTGTGCCCATTAACCTGCATTGGTTTACTTCAAGTATTGGGCTCTTGTGAGGTTATAAGGTTGATTATCAATGGATTAGCTGATGCAACACGACGAGAAGCCCAAGCATGAAACCTTAGAAATGTTAGGTAATCCTTTTCTTAAGAAAGATCTAGAAGATTCAGGTGGGGAATAAAACGAGCTTTTGTTTCATTTGTTATATGTAATTTATCTTAAGAGAAAGATATAGTTCAAGAGAATAATAGATCTTACATTTAAAATTAAAGTAATTGTCCAGAAAAGAGAAATAGGAGAACAGAGTGCACTTCAATATACTAGAAAGTGTCATAACTTGCTAAATCCATGCAGATGGAATCTCACTGTTAAATAGATTCTTATGTATAAATATTTTCCTTAACTGTCTAAAAATAAAGATATTCTTGTGCACATCTATGTCACAACCAAAGTTTTACCGAAATGTCTAATTTGCTTCAAATTAGAGACATAATGGGTAAACATGTGATAGGGGTATTTATCTAGAATATTATTTTATAATTCAATGGCTCTTTACTGGCAAGGTTAGTCCATCAGTTTTACAGGAACTCATCTTGAATGTGGCTCTAGCTTATCACGCCCTTGCTTTTCAGGTTCAAGCTTATCTAATCGAGGTCTAATTTTTCTCATCCCTGTACATCTCAATTTCTTCCAATCCCTTTTTATGTTAAAAAGTTACCTACATTCTTGATACTTTGACAGATTCAGACAGAAAGCCTAGCCTTGGAGTTCTGGTCAGTGCTGCAGGTTGTGGTGCCTTTCTTCTTCTATCCATTGGGGCAGTATTTGTGTATCAATACCGTCAAGTTCATGGAATTAAAAATGATCTCTTTGTTGATGTTTCTGGTAATTTTCATTTTCTGATCTTTCTGCTTTTTTTTTTTTGTGTTTTAAGAATCTGAAATTTTCAATGACACCATGACATTAATCCTATTACTTTCATGCTGCATCCTAGGTATAAGAATCCATACCAAAAAATTCATTGACATTGGTTCTTGCCATGTTGATTCTATGTTGGAATAAAAAATAACTAAAGCATAAGGAAGAATTGATTTTTCATCTTTCTATGGGGTTAAGAAAGATTGAGTAAGCATTGATTCTTCAACTGGTGATATCCATCCTTTGATCTTTGCAAGCTGCATATTCTCTAGAAGAATAGAGCTTCATTTGCAACCATCATATCACATGGAAAAACTTAGACATGTTCTAGTTATCAGGATATATTGTAGCCTTAGCAATCCTCAGGTCCATCATACATAGAAATTGACTAGCTGCCAACTTTGGTCCTTATGTAACATTGTAACTTGTAAGCCAAACAGCTGATCTGTTTTCTTTCTAAAATCATCTCTAATGGAGATCCCATAGTGCTAACTCATGAGCAACACCTCTACAAAAAGTCTGGGAAAATATACTCTCATCCACTCCTTTTTTCTTTTTCCTAATCTTGAGTGTTATTTTTTAGAGTTCAGCTTACCTGTTTCATGGTTAAATCAAGGTCATGATTAACAATTGTTGTCTTACTTGGACCTTCTACAAGGTCACTTTGTTTCATATTTAACTTCATCTCGTTTCATGCATCTGTTGTTCACGAATGATTTCTGAAATCTGGAATGACAAACAGGGTTATTCCTTTTTTAATAGCATATCCTGGGACTACTCTTTGTGAGCTAAAACTCTTAACATCTATGTCACTCTAGGTGAAGATGAGTGCAAGATTTTCTTTGGACAATTGAGAAGATTTTCATGGCGTGAGCTTCAACTTGCAACTGACAATTTCAATGAAAGTAATGTCATTGGACAAGGGGGCTTTGGAAAAGTTTACAGAGGGGTTCTCTCTGACAGTTCAAAGATTGCTGTGAAGCGTCTAACTGATTATCATAACCCTGGTGGAGAGGCTGCATTCCAGAGGGAAGTAGAACTGATAAGTGTCGCAGTTCACCGAAATCTTCTTCACTTGATCGGGTTTTGTACAACCTCATCAGAGAGAATTCTTGTTTATCCATTCATGCAAAATCTTAGTGTTGCATATCGTTTACGAGGTATTTCTTTATAATTTCACTTCTGTGCTATCTTTTTTACAATATTATGTATTCACAAACTGGGCTAGCTTTCCATCTTAATCTGTCAACATAAAATTGTATATTTTTATCTCTATTCTTTATATTTTATACTCAAGGATTAAAATTTTGGTGTTAGATTATGTTTTAGTCCATGAAGTATAAGGAACATAAGATTATGTTTTAGTCCCTTCAAACTGATATTTATATTAGGGCAACATTAAAAACATAAGATTACAACTTTACCTCTCATTAGTAACAGATGGAATAACTTGAAATAAGGAAGTCCAGGCCTATTAACACTTAATAACAGAAGTATATCCAAACAAGAAATAGTAAGTCATAACATAAATGGGCCGAGACCCACACTGTTAGGTCCCACAACACTTTTATATCATTGTAGAAAGCCCAAAGTTTCTGTAAGTCACTCTTCTGGTGATCCCAAAGTATTGCCCAGAACCAATTCTAGAGATACATGTATGGTAGGGGATCTAGAGTTAGTTTCTAAATTATTATCTGATACAAAATGAAACACGCCATCTATGTTATGTGTGATGTGCCCAATGAAAGAAACATATTTTCTATTGGGGAATCACCGAAATAAACTTTCTCTTGAATGGCTTATGATTCAATCCACATCTCCAACAACTTGTTTAAGATTGTGATGTCTATATGTTTGTTATCTATAAAGAAAATATTATCATTTCTTGTTATGTGTGATGTGCCCAATGAAGAAACATATTTTCGATTGGGGAATCACCGAAATAAACTTCCTCTTGAATGGCTTATCATTCAATCCATATCTCCAACAACTTGTCTAGGATTGTGATGTCTATATGTTTGTTATCTATAAAGAAAATATTATCATTTATTTTACCTTTGCAACAGATTTAAAACCCGGGGAGAAGGGCCTGGACTGGTCAACAAGAAAATGTGTGGCTTTTGGTGCAGCTCATGGCTTGGAGTATCTGCATGAGCACTGCAATCCTAAGATTATACACCGTGATGTGAAAGCTGCTAATATCCTTCTAAATGACGAGTTTGAAGCAGTTATTTGTGATTTTGGACTAGCTAGACTGGTTGACACAAAATTGACTCATGTTACAACCCAGGTGCGTGGGACTATGGGCCACATTGCACCAGAATATCTTTCCACAGGAAGATCATCAGAAAAAACAGACGTGTTTGGCTATGGTATTACACTTCTTGAACTTGTGACTGGCCAACGTGCAGTAGATTTTTCACGGCTTGAAGAGGAAGAAGATGTTTTGCTGCTTGATCATGTAAGAGTATTAGTTTTCTTCTTTCCAGTTGAATGAAATATATCAATTTTAATCTAAAAATTCCAGTTTTCCTGATGAAAATGTTGTTTAACTCCTTTTCTGACCTGAATCCCTTTCTGAATGGTCCAATGGATCTCCTTATACATGCTTTGTGACATGAAATACTGTAGCCTTTTTATTCTTCTTCCCTTCCTTTTCCTGTTCTTTCTTTTGCATTTTTCCTTTCTTTATGTTCTATGTGCATATGTGCTGGTTTTGGATCCTGGGCATGATTTCATTCAGTTTTCACATGATAGATGTAATTCATCTCATTATCGTGGTTGCATGCTTTACTTGCAGTAGACAGTACAAATTAATTATTGACAAAAAATGTACGTAATTTAGCTCCAAAAGAAAAGTACCACTTCTATTCCCACAAGTACATTTCCATTATCATTTTCTTTCTTTTTGCTGAGAAGAGGAAATATCTAATATCCTAGTTACATGGATGTTTATAATTGAATATAGTGTGATGGCTCATAATAATACATTGTGGACCTATACTTATTAAAAACAATAAAAATAAAAATAAAACATTGTGGACCTATGGAGGTGTAGTAGAGTGATACTAGGAGACTCCATGCTTGAACAATATTAATCTCATTCTATCAAAATGGAGTTGGTAATAACTACAGTATGAATTTGTTGTATAACTTGGTATTTGACTATGTTTGGTTAAAAGGTTTAAAATTGCAAGAATTTAAGTAATTATCATTCAGTTGTATGTCCAATATGATATTTCCCATATTGTAATACTTTCATTCACCTCTGCATCTTACTTTTATTCAAAGACTTGTATCTGGCATCATAAAACCTGGAATACATTAGTGAATTACAAAAGAGTTGAATTAACTCTCTTGTAAAGTGTCTTGTGGCTTCCAATTGATGGCACCAATTTACTTACTGAAATAACAATTCATTTGGGTTGGGGGGGGGGGGAGGGGGGAGGGTGGAGGGTAAGGATGATGTACTAGCCCTGATGTGATAATATTGGAGCGGTTGTTGTTGCTTAATAAATTTTCTGATCAGTTAATATCCCAAAAGATTCAGAGGAAAAAACAAAAAGAACACTTCAAGAGATAAAAAAAGGGACAATATGTCAAAGTGTGCTATTGCACCTATGAAACTAAAAAGAAAGGAATCTTATTTTTTATAACTCAGTGTTCAGATCCATGTGGTTTACCTTCTTTATATTTATTGAGTTTTGAACACTCTAAATATGTGCAGGTACTTTAGGTTTCTCTGAACTTCTCTATACATTTACAAAACATGGAAATAATTTCATAAGTTGATATTACATGGATAAGTGTTGATTTAACTTTTCTTACAATAGGAAATAGTGATTACCAACAAAAATAAATGAAAATCCAATATATGCATCAATTTGTGCATAAACCTGTAAACAAAATTGAGTAGGAGGGCATAAATATCTAACTCATTTCATCTTGTGAATATGGTTTCCTTGAAACATGTTCCTAACTACCCAAAAATGGGTTGTGCATTGCCATCTTTCTACCTAACTATCAGACAATTGTGGATTTCTTAAACATACATTAAACAGATCTTAGTGAGGAATAAGAAAAAAGTAAAAATATGCTATTAACAAATGATAGTAAAATGAGTACTGTCCTATTTATCAAATGCAGGCTAATTCAAGGATGGATCTTGTTGATTGCTTCCAGAAGAGCAATTCTTGAACCTCCCTGTACTGAACCTCTACAGGTTAGGTGTCCATATAAGCCAGTTGAGGTTTAGAAGCAATCCTTAACCAAAGCATCTTCCTGCCCTGAGACAAGATTGACTGAAAGGTCAAACATTGTACCAGGTGTCCTTCCAAAATAGAACCCCATCTCTTTTGTTGGGCTTGAATTTGATAGATTTAGAGAAATCTTCATTGAATTTTCATGACCCCCTTCCAGTTGTTAAGAGCCTTAAGCATGTTGGGGGTGGTTGTGAATGCCTGTCCAGATCAGTTCCACCATAGTTAGCTCTAATCAGCTTCCTCCATAGCATTTCTTTTTCAAGGCTGTATATCCACAGCCACTTTCCCAACAAGTCTTTGCTGATCTTTAGGGGGTAAATACCAATACTACGTGAAGTTTCTTTGCATTATTTGTACCATCCTCCATAAAATTGCTCAATTTTTCCAATTGATTGATAATAGAGATTGAGGCAGTGAACAGATAAAAGTAATAAATTGGTAAGTTTGATAGAGCACTTTGTATGAGTGTTAGCTTCTCACCTTTGGATAGGTATCCTCTCTTTGAGTTTGTCCATTTGTGGTTAACCCATGAGAAGTGTAAAACTTTATCTTGTACACCGCTCCCCCACCCCCCCAAGAATGAATTTAGGGAGAGAGAGAGGTTTACTTACTGTTGCAAATCATACTCTCATTTTAATCGCAATTTCTTGTTGATTGCAAATGTAAATGTAATTGCTTCCCATTCATCCTTAAATCTCAATGGTACATAACCCTATTACTACAACTAAGCTGCTAAAAATGCTTAGGTTAGGTCTGCATCCAGTTCACCCATCCCAAGACCCCATATTGCTGGGAGCAATATTGCATAATGGCCTTTTTTATCACAAATAAAATGCTGCTGAATGGCATGAAAATAATATCCAAAGAAAGTGATGTTGTAGACTGTCTTTGCAACTGCTTTCTTATTTATTTCTGACAATTGTTTGTGTTCATGCAACAGATCAAAAAGTTGCTGAGGGAGAAAAGACTCCATGGCATTGTGGATAGCCATTTAAAAGTTTATAATCCCAAAGAAGTTGAAATCATTGTCCAGGTTGCATTATTGTGTACTCAAAGCTCTCCAGAGGATCGCCCAAAGATGGCAGAAGTGGTAAGGATGCTGCAAGGAGTAGGGCTGGCTGAGAGGTGGGCAGAGTGGGAGAAGCTTGAGGTAATTCGTAATCAAGAGTTCTCAGTTATGTCCTGCCACCTTTCCTGGGCTGAGGATTCAACACATGACCAAGAGGCTATACAATTGTCTGAAGCACGATAATAAAAGCTTCATTAAATGTAAACCTTGACATTAGAAAAAGAACATTCACTTACTATTTTTATTTGGAATTGGGAAATTATACATGTTCCATTATGTAAAGAAAAAGTAGGAAAAAAACACTAGGATAAAATACAATAGTAGTATGTCATGTACTTCCTGTTCAGTCACATACATACAGATTGATACCTATTTCACTCCAACATGGGTTCACTAGAGACATGAATTCTCCTGTTATAGTGGTTATAGTACTCCTGATCCTGATGTTCATTTGAATTCAGAATTTGGAAGGTAGAACCATGCAGGAAATTGTTTTCATTGTGATATATATTGTGTATTCCTTGCACAGGTACATCCATGCAGAAAATGTGCCATTGACTGCTTTGTGTCAGGTTTCATGACGTCCATTTCTCCATGCAAACCAATTGATTATTCTATTTTTAGCTATTTCTAAAGCATGAACTACAGTAGAACTGCAATCTATCAAAAAAAAAAAAAAATCTACAGCAGAACTGCAGATGAATGAGGAAATTGCAGTTTCTTTGCATTTTATTAGTCTTAGTGTGCAACTTTGCATGCAATTTGTACCTGTTTGCTTTGGGGGTGACCGGGTGAGTGATTTTTTGATAAGTAGACCAAGAAAGTTTTAATTACATCGTCATTCTCGCATTATCAAAGGAGGGTTCTAAGTTTTACAATCAGTAGTAGCTAGTAGCTACAAATTCAAGATTTGCAAGGTCTTGACAAGGCAATTATTTCCATAGCACAGCTTATGCCTATTGACTACTAATTCATTTGAACACTGTTATGTCTTCTCAATTGTTTCAACTCTAACTGTTAATTGCTATTCATACAGTTGGTACCTAGCGCTAGCTACAAGTGGTATCTATTTCATTCATATATAATTGAACTGAACCAATATGGATCTATTCCAATCCCATCTGATATTAAACCAATTATATTGAACTTAGGGTGTATTTGGTTCAGTTTTCCTTGTTTTCTATTTGTAAAATTAGAACAAAAATTCCAAAACCCTTTAAGCAGCTTTGTTTTGGTTTTAATTAAACTTTAGAGATCTAGCCGATTTTATTCCATATGGGGTGGTGCATCATTAGATTAAAGATGCATTCTGAATGTTACAAGTTGTAGCTACTTTTTATCTTACTAAAATCATTCCCCAATTGTGATTATTGATCATCAATATTTTTCATCTGTGAGCTGTGAACATTTCTGTTTTCTAATATTCTCCTATATGTTCCTAAATCAATAAATTAAGAAGCATTGTGCACTAAACCTAACATCCAAGAACAGGAATGTTCAGATGTTAGACTGTTGGCAGTAATTGTTCATTATAATAAGAGGAGATTATAAGCAGAAGAGGTTAAGAAGTGAAAAAACGTGGGCAAGAATGCAACCATTATGGCTACTAGTAAGTGCAGGTGGTAATTTTTTATTATAGTAAATAATATATTTCTATATTTTTTTTAGTTCTTTGGTTATAAAAATTATTCTTATTTTTTACACTTTTTTTTGTTTTATACAATATTAAAGATTGCCCAAATATGTTCTACAAAATTTTCGTACTTTTTATACTTTTGTGTATTTTCATCTTCTTCTAATTATTATTATTATTATTATTATTATTATTATTATTATTATTATTTTATTATTATTATTATTATTATTATTTTATTATTATTATTTTATTATTATTATTATTATTATTATTATTATTATTATTATTATTATTATTATTATTATTATATAATAAGGTTAAATTTAACTCATCACCAATCATAACTATATTTTTGGGTTGGTTTAAATTTGTATTTTATTTCTATCATCAATTAAAAGAATTACTTTTCTCACACTTATTTTTATTTAATATGGTTAATTAATATAGGATTCAATGAAATAATGGGAGCTAATACCCTAAATATATGACTTAGTGAGAGAGGATTGAATGGGCAAAAATGTAGCAATTCAAATTACATTTTGTGACAAGGGACTAAATTCATAAATAAGGGTTTTGAATGACTTATTACCTTAAATATAAGACTTAATGAGAAGGTTTTGAATGAGGAGAAAAGTATTTGTTCAATTTACATTTTTGACCTTACAATTAGAGAGATCAAATTCAATAATTTGGATGCTTTAGTCAAACAAAACTTCTACACTATCATTCACACTTTTAGCAGTAGTATAAATATGTAGTTTGATGGACCTCCCTTTAGTTTTTGATGGCTACTTTATCCTCAAACTTTGACCTCTCTAAAAACCACTCTCTAGTTTCCACCTTCCGATATATTATACAAAGTAACTCCCTTTGCTAGTTTGAGTAGGAGAATTAAATTATAAAGTTACCCTTGTATTTCCATTAATAATAATAATTAGAGATAGCATAAAAATAATTAGAGATTTGGTGAGAGTGAGGGAGAGTAGAGAAAGGGGTTTTCTTTGAAGTGATTTCCTTTAATTGTTTTTATTTATTTTTTTCATTGATATTTTGCTTTTTTGTAAATGAATATTTCAATATCTTTATCATGAGGCAAAACTAGAATTTTTGTATTTGAAAGCATGGCATCATTAATTTTCTCTTAACACCTCAACCTCAAAGGCTCAAACTACATGGGAGGTTCGTATAATTTATTTTATAATGTCATCATCTTTTTTCAGTTTGTACAATTTATCTGTAGAGGGAGGTTTATGGAGGCATAGGAGGTTAAAGTAGTGTTTTCAACCCGTCATTGACCCTGGATAGTTGAATTGTCATCTGACCATGATTCTGGGTGGGTTTGGCTAAAACCCAAGATTTAGTCAAACCACCCATCAATCCGGTCATCGGATCACAGGTTGAACACTCAATGTATGTGCAAACATCTGAAGACCATAATTTTGCATTCAGATGTTCGATTGCAGTGTTTTTTTTTTTATGATTTTGGGTAACTTTTGCCTGCACTGTTATTTTTGCCAAAAAAAAACATTTGTTTTGACATCAAATTACAATGAAAAAAGCTTTGATTTAGGACAGAAAACCCTCAAAATTCTAGATTTTTTTTTTTTTTTATGCTGCAACCTCAAAATTCTAGATTTTAGCACTTTGTTAATGTAGTTGACCATGAAAGTAAAATTATTAAATTGCCGATTTGAGACTATGGGCTGACAGCAACAAACTTCAAAGTGATAAAAATAACCATGGAGAACTTATGATTATGTAGATTTGATCCCGTGAGGGTTAAGATAAAAGAAGGAAAAAAAAAATCAAGTTAAAAGGAATATATTATCTTATAAATACCACGAGAGTAGTTTAAGATTTTAGAAATGTCTAAAGAAGCAATCCATGAAGTTAATGAGGGGGAGTGCTAACAATGGCCAAAGTGCTGAAAAATTTATGGTTCGGGTGGTTTGTGGTCACCTAGAAACCTGGGCAGTTGAACCATATATCCATTTGACCCAATCAACGAGTCACAAGTTACAAATTACAAACCATTTGTGTCACGGGCTGACCTACATGGTTGAACCATTGACCTGTGACATGGGGAAAATGATTTAGCCAATATTATGTAAAATTATAATTAAGAAAATAGAATTTAATCAATATAACTACATTAATATAAAATTTTAAAACTGAATCATAAGATTTTGAATTTTTCAAATCAGAAAAAATGCCTTTTTTGCTGGAATCAAACTGAACTCAGTTGGAAATATCATGGGGCTTATTTCACTTCAATTTTTCTTAACCCACCCTATGGGCCAATTCATACCGATACACTAATTGAGACCTCCAAAACCTTTATCAACTTCCTAATTGACAATCCAACAAATTTAGACCCTAAAATGACCATTTTACCCAAAAGATTCCAAATAAACCATCATTGTTGCCAAATACCATCAAAACATCTTGATTGATGATTCATTAAATTCCAAACATTAAAATGAACATTTTATACTTCACTTAAAAAGATTTCAAATAAATCATCATCGTCGCCCGATATTCACCAAATTTAAGATATCCGTTGTCATGCATCATCAAACACCTCAAAACCCCATCAAAGCCTCTCAATCAATGATCCATCAAATTCTAAACCTTAAAATGATTATTTTACCCTTCCCTTATAAAGATTCCAAATGGACCACCCTCGTCACTCGATGCTCTCCAAATATAAGATTTCCTTCATTATCCATCATCAACACTTCCAAACCACATCAAAATCTCCTGATTGATGATCCATTAAATTCTATACCTTAAAATGACCATTTTACCCTTTATTTAAGAAGATTCCAAATAAACCACTTTCGTCGCCCAATACTCTCCAAATTCAAGATATTTGTTGTCATACATCGTCCGACACCAATGAATTCCCTCAAAACCTCTTGACTAGCACAACAAAATTCAGACCTTAAAATAGCCATTTTACCTCTCATTTAAAAAGATTCTAAATCGAGGGCTTTCATTGGTCGTAATTGCCTAAATTCAAGATATAAATTACGATAAACCCTTTAATATGCCTACACGACACCATCCCCCTCCTAGATGTCCCAATCAACCATCCTCCATTTTCTAAACACCAAAATGACCATTTTACCCCTTCATTAAGCTAGAAAGATCCTAACTTGATAATCCTCATTGCTTGATACACCCCAAATCATGACTTCTCACTCTAGCACACCACTCAAAGCCATCAAACCCCATCACTGTCCATTTTAGACACCCTATAACCACCATGAAATTGTTCGTTACAAAATTCCCAATTTTACCCCATTATCTTTGAAGATTCCAATTCCTATGATCTCGTTAGTTGAGATAAACCCTAACATTTTAAAGTGTAATCCTTGCCCTTGAATCCTACACATCAAACCCCTTAGGCTACGTTTGGAATTGGTGTAAATCAAGAATGATGTAAAAGTTTACATTGTTCCAGTTTTGTTGGCATTTGGAAGGAGTGTAAATGAAGATTGATGTAAAACTCCACTATAGTTCAAATTTGGTGTTTGGATGGAGTGGAGTTTTACATAGTGAATCAATGTAAAACCTCATTAAGCATAAAGTTCTACATCAATTATCGATGTAAATACTACATTAATTTTATCAATGTAAAACTTTAGATTTTTTTTATCATGATTTTCAAAATGTGACGATCACCTATTATACGGTTCAGTGTAAAATGTCATCAATGTACTTTTACACTAATGACGTTTTACACTAAATCCAAACAAATCCTTAGACTTCCCTTTCATTGCAAAAAAAAAAAAAAAAACTGCATATTTTTATTATGGCCCTTGCACATTCATAGAAATCACCCAATATCTCCATCAACCCTATATGCAACCTTAGCCCTAGATCTAAACATGCATACTCTCTCCACACTTAAGTCATCATTATCCTAACTTAGCTCTCCCAAAACCCTAAACTAAAAAACACTAGTCATTTCCTTCTTTGCCTTTCAATTTAGAATTTAGAATTTAGAATTTCAAATTAAAAATTTTAAATTTAAATTCTAAAAATCCATAAATGGGGGAGACAAGTGGGAGTCTTTTAAGGAAAGTTGTTCTCTATTCTTAATTATGGTAAAAAGAGAGAATTAATAGGAAAAAAAAAAAAAAGGGAATGAATAAATTTTCAAAAATCTAGAAGCATCCTACCCGTTTGATTAGAATCAATAAATTCCAACCCTCCATCTCTTTGATCCTTTCATAGTGAAAGCCTAAAGCCCTAACCAATACTCAATCCAACCCTCTATCTTTTTTGAGATTTATATGAGTATATATATATATATATATAATCACTTTAAAGAGTGTTTCTTTTAGATAAGTATTATCTTTTTTTTTTTAATAAAGAACATCAAAGAAGTGGATGCCTGCACTCTCAAATAAAATTGTTCACAGATGCAAAACACTCATCTAAAGCAAACTACATTGTAACAATAGTAAAATTCCAAATAGCGAAAGGAAAAAACACCCCTTTCGCTTTAATATATAGGAAAAAAAAGGAGAAAAAAATAGAAGAATGAAATTCATAAATATAGAAGCCTCCTACCCCTTTAATTAGAATCAATAAATTTCAACCTATATAAGATTTATTTTTTTTAATTTAAATAAAAAAAATCATTTTAAAGAATGTTTATTTGATAAGTGTAATATTATTTTCTTTTCAAGAAAGAACATCATAGATGTGGATGTGTACGCTTCCAAATAAACACTTTTTTCTTAAATGTGTGTTAGCTTATTTTTAAGAAGAATATTAAAAATAGGCATCTTTACTCTTAAAAAATATCATAACTTTTGACACATGGTTACTCATAAAAAAGATGTTAATGTATATTAACTTTGTCGTTCAATTTTTTAATTTAAATAAAAGAATCACTTTACAAAGCATTTCTTTAAAATAAGTGTCATCTTATTTTTTAATAAAAGTATAGAAGTGGATGTTCATATTTTAAAAGGAAAAAACTTTCCTATTAACACATATGTCAATTTACGATTAAAAATTATAAAAAATTAATTCAACTGATAGAAAAATATGTTCGTTTTAACACACGTGTATCCATAGAGAAAGATATCCACTTTAAGATATTTTAATTTAATTTTTCTAATTAAAATAGAAGATCACTTCAAATTAATTAACACCACTTTTAAAAAATGTGTTAAGACACATGGCTATATATTGCAAAATGTATCCACTATAATATAAGCTTTAACATTTGGTTTATCTATTTTCAAATATGTGGAATCATATTAATTTTGTAATTCAAATTTCTAATTAAAAATAAAAGAAATACTCACTTTAAATAAATGTCATATTATATTTTATAAAAATCATCCTATAGGAAGATGTTTCTATTATCAAGTAGAAGCATTTTTTTTTCTTACATATATCCACTTATGCTTAGCAAAAATTATGAATCCTTACTACTAAAAAAGTGTGTACACCAAAAATACTAACTTTAATCACATGATTTATTCCATTTCAAATGATGTACGATCCATATTAAATTTATAATTTATTTTTTTAATTAAAATTAGATTAAGGAAATATTATATTAAAAGTGGATGCTATAACTCTTAAATAAAAATTTTCTTCATCAAGCATGTAATTACTCTAAAAAAAATAAAACTAATAGCTCTACTCTTAATAAAAATTGTTATTTGGGGAGAAAAGTAAAGATAATCAAGATGAAATGCTCCGAAGGGGGAAAAAGTTGTTCATCTCCTGTATCACTTGTTATAGTGGCAGTGAATAAAAAATGGTGGCATCTTGTCACGATTTTCTCATTCTGTGACTCATTATCATTTCTTCGGATGTATCAAGTCTTATTTATCAGTTTTTCGTTGTTAACACCGACTTTTTACACATAGTGTATCACTAAAATTAGCTAGTCGTTCCCAATAGCACCAGCCAAATTCGGGCCAAAATACTCGTTTGTGTTAAAGTAATTTTTTTATTTTTTCAATGGAAAAAGTCACCGAAAAAGAAATTATGGAATAGTGGACTATATTGGTGTAGTGGCTGAAGAGAGTAAAACAAGAATTGAAAGAGGAAAAATGGTTATTAATCAGCTAAAGAGTTTTAAGAAAGAGATGAAGAATTTTAAAAAAGAGCAAAAGAATGGTATTGATGAGATAAAAAATGTCATCAATAGTGGCATTGATGAAATAAAAAATGACATTAACGACGACAATGATGAGATAAAAAATGCCCTCAACGAAATCAAACAAGGCATCAATGAAATTAAACAAGACATTAAGGAATTAAAAATGGTTATCATCTTTGCATTTGTAATTTTTGTCGGTCTAAAGCTTGTTTAATTTGAATATGTTCGGTTTGTGAGTAGTAGTGGTATGTTTCTTTTATTAATAAATTTTTTATTTTTTTCTTTCAACGTGAATGTTATTGTCTTTTTGTTTTAGCCAATAGTTACTTAAGCATTCTTAACTACTCAGATTAAAAAAATAAAAAAATGCAAATTATTATTTTTTAAACACATGATTAACTTTATAACTTAAATACAAGAAATTACTATAAAAATTTTTAACCTATAGACTAAATTCTTTTAAATGTATTTATCTATCTCAAGTAAAAAAAATCCTTGGGCATGTATTTATCCATCTCAAAAAAAAAAATGAGAGTAGTTAATTATACTTAAGCCATGATCATTTTTTGGAAAGTCAAAATAGGTAGGTTGGTAGATCCCATAGAAGAGAAATAAACCCATGTTTGTATTCCAGTATTAATGAGTCTTAAGAAAAAATGATTCCCAAGTGTCTCATTTATTTAGGTAAATAATACCCTTTTAAGATTTAGGTAAACCACTTACCCATTTATATACAAAAAATTAGTAATATGTAATGGGACAATATTGTCTCTTTTATATTGTCATTATTTTATAGATAAGATGATCATTGTACAATTGTATCTGAGAAATAAAAGAACCATAGTAAATGCATTTATTATCTCAGTAAGTTTGGGAAACACTTACCTTAATAAGTGCATTTACCCATATATGATTTATTGAGACATCAAAGAGCTATTAAAAAAAGAACTAACTTTAGACAGGGTTAACAATAAAAAAGTATCTATTCGAAATTAAGTTTAGACACATGGCTTATCCATTTCAAAGGATGTGAGATTCATATTAAACATATGAATATGCAAAGAAAAGTATATTTATTTCAAGCTAATTTTAATAATATGAATTATCCACTTTAAAAGATGTTGAACTCATTAATTTTATAATTTAAATGCAAGAATCATTTAAAAAAATTTTAACCAATGTTATAAAAATTGCCTCGAAAATGGAATCGTTCTGGCCACCAGTTTCTATATTGGAATATTAGGGTAAGATGCATACTGTATAAGAGAAAATAAGGTTTGAATGAGAGGGACTTGAGAAGATTTGAGAAAATTGTCAGTTGAAATTTGAAAGAATTTAGAAGAAGGAGGAAGAGAAGGAGGAGGATTTGCATGTTATAGTGGCAACAACGACAGTGACTTACAGCGGCAACAGTGGCGGCGACGGTAATGGTGAGGTACAATGGAAACAACGACGATGATAGTGACAAATTTAGATATGAGATTTCTTAGTCTCAGATCTCTTTCTCTCACTGTCTTGCACAAATCTATTTCACACATCTCAGATCTCTTTCTCTCATTGTCTTGCGCAAATCTATTTCACACATCTCAGATCTCTCTCACTGTCTCACTGTCTCATCGTTTGGGACAACTGTTCATTGACTAATTCAACGATTTTTGACCAAATATCAGGTTTGGGGTAAAACAGAATTGTTCACTTAAATGATTTTTGGTCCGAACAGTCTAACCCTCCGGGTCAATGATGGTTCGAAAACATTGCTTTAAACTCATACAATACAATGTATTCTATTAGACAATAAACATCTTAAAAAAATAACATTTAAGAAGAAACATTCCCACTCTCAAATAAAATATCTTTGAATATGTATTACTTATCTAAAAAAATTAAAAATAACTTTACTTTCAAACCTAGTTCATTTTTGGGATTTTGGAGGAGGAGGTTGATTAATGAGATTGTAGTTCCTATTGACTAATTTATTTATGTTCTTATTTAAGAAACCTGTTAGACCCATTGGTATGTTGAGTTTCCTAAGTAGAGGGTTAATGTAAAAATTAAAATGATAAAATATGACCCATATGATACATTTATCCACACAAATTAAATAAAAAAGAATATAGATAAGTACATTTACTAGAAAAAGTAAAATTCTAAACAATGAACAGAGCCTTTGAAAAAAAATGTTAAATTTGAATACAAGACCATCAATAGAAAAAATTATCTTCTTTAAAATAAATTTACAAATGATAAATTCACACCTAAGGATGTGGGTCTCATATTAACTTTATAAATGTTGCATAATACCTAGAAAATATAATGGCATAAGAAAATAGAATAACAAAGATAAAGAAAATTAAGAAATAGAACACACACAAATATTCATAGTTTGATTTATACCTTACAGAAGGAAAAGAAACTCATTATAAAATCAATAAATGAGATTACATAATTGTATACACCTCTTTCACATAAGCCCTAAAACTTAAAACACACAAATTTTTTCAACTTATCTCTTAAGTTAAAAAATGTATGTAAAAGAAAACCTCCAAACTATATAACTTTTTATATTTAATTTGGTTTAAACTCATAAAATAAATATGGATTAGGTTCATAATGTTGGCCTAAGTCCTATACTTTTATTAAAAACCATTATAAAATTTTTCCTTTGAGTTTTTTTTTTTTAATTTAACGCAGAATGGAATATAAAATATATCACAAAAGGGAATCTAAGTCACAAATATTATTATAATTCATTTTTCCTAACTTAGAAAAGGAATTAATGTAATTCTTTTCCTACAATAAACCACTATGAAATTTTGTCTTCTTATGTTAGAAAAAATGATTTTAGAAATGAATGTTCCACTCTCAAATAGAAGTTTTTTTTTTCCTCAAGAATTCTCTATCCACTCTCAAAATAAAAGTGAGAGTACTTAAGTCCATTCTTAGAAAATAATGCCAAATTTAAATATATGATTATCCGTTGTTTAGACACATGCCTTATCCATTCCAAAAGATATAAGGCACAAATTAACTTTATAATTCAATTTTTTAATTCAAATAAGAATATCACGATATGTACTTTTAACTCATAGGCTAATGAGTTTTTTTGACAAATAGAATCTTTTTTAAACATGTATTTTAAAAGTGGATATTTCAACTATTAAATAAAAGCATTTTTGCTCAAGCATTATTCACACTTAAAAAAATTAAAAGTAATTAATTCTATATTTAAAAATGAATTATAGCTGATAAAGGCAACTTAAAAAAATAACTTTTTTAACATAATTTCTAGAATAGAATTACTTTTTATTTAAAATATCGAAAAGGGTAGAAACACTATTCATCTCCTTCCTCCTTCAAACTAATGAACAAATCTTCCCACCTTTAGTCTTTGTATCTTTTTCTTTCCTAAGTTTGCATCCTATGAACCGGTGGGTTCATGAGACACGTGAACCCACCAATAAGAATGGACCGCATTGGCATTTTAAACCAGAAGAACAAATCAGAAATGACTCTTCTTCTCAACATTGTTCTTCACTTTAGGGCTTTCTTTTGGAAGTATTCCAAACAACATAATGGTGATTTCTTTTTCTCGCTTCTAGCACGAGTTTGACATTGGTGATGTGTTATGGACGCACCGCCCTGCAGCGCACTGCGGCGCAGCCATAGGCAGCAGCATGCACCGCAACACACACCGCCTGGCGGCGCGCGGCAGCACAGTCATAGGCAGCAGCACGCACCGCACGACAGCAACACTATGCAACAACACTAGGTAGCAGCACGCACCCCAGGGTAGCAACACCATGAGGCACACACACCATCGATAGCAGCAATAGAGCGGGGCCCACATGACAACTCATCAGGGTGGGCCCCACCTTATCCTACCACAACAGCTCTGCTCACCATCCGCCAGCTACACTTTCCCTCATGCCTTATCCTTATCTTATCTGTTCTTAGTAGGAGTTGTGTTATCATTAGAAGTAGGCAATCTGCTTAGAAGTAGGAGTTTGAGTTTGTTAAGGATTCCCCATTCTAGCCGAATCCAACAAGGAATTCCCTTTGTAATCTCCTATTTAAGGAGCTATGAGTGGAAATAAATGCATTCAGTTTTCAACCAAGAAAGGTGTTAGGAGAGTTCGGGTGATCTCTTGAAATCACCCATGCGATTGCCACTATAGGGTTTGTACGCAAGGGGAAGGGCAAGGGAAGACAGGAGTCTCTCCCGGTGGACCCACCCATGATGATATCCTATGCCCGGGCCCAAAACATTCTGGTATCAAAGCCTACCATCATTGGGGAACAAGAGCCGCTATCTTCCAAGGTCCACGAACTGGAACACAAATTTGTAGAGACCAGAATGGAGGTTCGTGAGGTCAAGGATGATGTCTGGGAGCTCCGATGCTTGCTGGAGACATTCTTAGCCAATAGGGAAATGAACTCAAAAGGAACCACCAGCAACAACAGCCACAGGCCGGACTGGGCAGAAATGTTCGATGAACATCAGATGGCCGCCCGATTGCCACTGTTATCCCCAAATACAGTCGGCTAGAATTTCCGTCCTACAACGGCACTAGAGACCCATTGGGATGGTTGTATCGCTATGAACAGCTCTTTCGCAACTAGCGCACCGATATCAAAGACAACGTCAGTCTGGCCGCTTTCCACCTCACAGAAGAGGCACAACTCTGGTTCTACCGTCTAGAGCAGGAAGAACCCAGGCTTAGTTGGGAACAATTAAATCCTATTGCCTCCTTCGGTTTGGACCCCCACTGACAAGTAATCCGTTGGACGAACTAATCAACCTCAAGCAAACCGGGACTGTGGCGGATTATCAACGCCAGTTCCAAACCCTTCTCACCAGAGCAGCCTCGGTATGCCCAGACCAGCAAGTCGACATGTTCACAACAGGGCTAGTGGAACCCCTAAGAGTGGACATTGAGATGCAGCACCTCCCTAATCTAGTCACGGTTATGAACCTCACACATGCCTTTGAAAGGAAGATGTAGATCTCCCACGGGGGCTTCAGTATAGGACGGCCAACATCAACATGGACGCCTTCGAAGACAACAGGAGTGACTCCCTCTTCGATCACTAGCAGAGAACCAAGGCTGCCTATGGGCAACCCCTCCAGATCAGCATCAAGCATAGGAAGCAGCAGGTCTGCACCCCCCATTAGGCGGTTGACCCGAGCCGAGATGGCGGAACGACGCGCAAGGGGGCAGTGCTTCAACTGCGATGACCTGTACTCTGCCGGCCACAAGTGTAAGAAGTTGTTCTGTCTCCTAGTAGAAGAACCCGAAGAGGAAGAGGACGAACCTGCAACATCAGGACCAGAAATCTCCCTCCATGCCATCATAGGGGTCAAGACTTCCCAAACCATGCAACTGAGAGCATTGATACTAGAGCGGCCAGTCCGTATTCTGGTGGACTCGGGTAGCACCCACAATTTCATCCATGAACAGGCAGCCCGCAAGTTAGAACTGCCCATGGAAAGAAGACCACAATTACAGGTGGCCGTGGCAAACGGAGAAAGAGTTCACAGCCCCGGAATTTGCAAGAACACAGAATTCAGGTCGGAATAGAGTCCTTCCAAGCAGATTTATTCATACTATCATTGGACGAATTTGACATCGTCCTAGGTGTTAAATGGCTGATCACACTTGGACCAATCCTATGGGACTTCGCTGCCCTGACCATGACCTTCCACTTGGATGGAAAACCAGTCACATGTCAGGGAACCGGAATAAGAACAAGGGCGCAGCTACATACACTCCAAGGGACTTACGCACAACAGATATGGAAAGGCTCCTTACGGACTTCTCTGCAGTATTCAAGGAGTCCAAGGGGCTTCCCCCTCCTAGAGCTTGTGACCACCAAATCCCTCTGATAACCGGATTAGATCCCATCGTTGTCAGGCCCTACCACTACCCACATCGGCAGAAAGATGAAATAGAAAGGCAGTGCGTAGACATGTTAAAACAAGGGATCATCCGCCCCAACTGCTCCCCCTTCTCCTCCCCAGTTCTTTTGGTGCCCAAGCAAGACAGGACTTGGGGATTCTGTGTGGATTACAGAGAGATTAACAGTTGGACGATCAAGGATAAGTTTCCCATCCCAATCGTAGATGAGCTGTTAGACGAACTCCATGGAGCGCATTACTTCTCCAAGCTAAACCTTCGATCAGGATACTTTTAGGTTCAAATGACCCTAGAAGATGTAGAGAAAATGGCCTTCAGAACACACCATGGCCACTTCGAGTTCCTGGTCATGCCCTTCGGTCTTAGCAACGTGCCCTTCACATTCCAGGCCCTGATGAATGAGGTGTTTCACTCCCATCTCCACAGATTTGTCTTGGAATTTTTCAACGACATCCTAGTCTATGAAAATCGTGGATAGAGCATGTGCAGCATCTACGAATTGTTCTTGAACTCCTGCAACAACATCAACTCTTCCTTAAATGGACAAAATGCTCCTTTGGGGAATGCAGGGTCCTTTACTTAAGACATGTGATTAGCGGTCAAGGGGTCACTGTGGATGACTCCAAGATTCAGACCATCAAAGAATGGCCCAGACCGTAATCCGCCAAGGCCCTCCGTAGTTTCCTAGGGCTGATAGGCTACTACCACAAGTTCGTTCACAATTATGGACTGCTAGCAGCCCCGCTAACAAGTTTGCTCAAGAAAAACGCCTTCCTCTGGGATGGTACAACTGAAGCGGCCTTTGTAAAATTAAGAGAAGCCCTTTCCTCCACACCAGTTCTACAGTTGCCAAACTTTGATCTTGAGTTCATAGTGGAGTGTGACGCATCCGACACCGACATAGGCACGATACTACAACAACAAGGGCACCCAATCGCCTTTTTCAACCACAAGCTGGCCGATCGCCACCTTAAGTTGCCCGCCTATGAACGAGAACTTATTAGCCTAGGCAAGGCAGTGCAGCACTGGAGGCCATACCTATGGGGAAGATCTTTCATAGTTAAGATGGACCATTACAGCCTCAAATATCTGCTGGAACAATGGCTCACCACCTCGCCACAACAACATTGGGTTAGCAAATTCCTTGGATTCGACTTCCGGGTAGACTGCCATCAGCTGAGGCGACCTGGATTCCCTGGACCGATCTTCACAATGCCTACCCAGAACTTGAGCTTGAGGACAAGCTCGTTGTCCAGGAGGGGTGTGATGTTATGGACGCACAACAGCATGCATCGCCCGGCAGCAGAGTCATAAGCAACGGCACGCACCGCACGGCAGCAGCATGCACCCCACGACAGTAGCACCGTTGTGCATGCACACCATCGGCAGTAGTAGTAGAGTGGGGCCCACACGATAGCTCATCAGGGTGGGCCCCACCTTATCCTACCACAACAACTCTGCTCACCATCCGCCAGCTACACTTTCCCTCATGCCTTATCCTTATCTATTCTTAGTAGGGGTTGTGTTATCATCAGAAGTAGGCAATTTGTTTAGAAGTAGGAGTTTGAGTTTGTTAAGGATTCCCCAGTCTAGC
Organism: Nelumbo lutea; assembly: GCF_056320005.1. Lineage (NCBI taxonomy): Eukaryota > Viridiplantae > Streptophyta > Magnoliopsida > Proteales > Nelumbonaceae > Nelumbo > Nelumbo lutea. Next base: position 45,264,094 of record NC_142688.1, read on the forward strand.
CGAATCCAACAAGGAATTCCCTTTGTAATCTCCAACTTAAGGAGCTATGAGTGGAAATAAATGCATTAAGTTTTTAACCAAGAAAGGTGTTAGTAGAGTTCGGGTGATCTCTCGAACAAATCACCCATGTGATTGCCACTATAGGGTCTGCACGCACGGGGAAGGGCAAGGGAAGACATGAGTCTCTCCCGGTGGACCAACCCGTGATGAGATCCTACACCCGGGCTCAGAACATGATGACTACCCACTTTTTGCCACGATTATTTCCAAGTATGCCAACAAGAAGACTTGTGGCGCATTCATTGTTACCGTTTTCACCATGCAAGCATTTAGTATCTTAGTTGGTGGGGTGGTTTCAATCATCATCCATTGCAATCAAGGCCAAGTACTCCTCTTTAACTTACGAAATTGACGTCAGTACCTCAACTGTCTCACAAGTTGAATACATATGGCGTTTCTTCTAGTGTTTGGTGCATTGCCTACTGCTTTGACTTACTACTAGCGTAGGAAAAGGCGTCTCCTGTTTTGAAAGATAAAAAATCCAACATGTCCAAGGTCTTGCAGGTTGAGGACATCTTCAACGCAATTGGGGTGGATCCCCCTGCAAACACGACGAATGCCATTGAAGAGGTCTTTAGAATTGCAAGGGCATAATCTCTCATTACTCTGTGGTATTGTTCCAGGGTACTGGTTTACAGTGGCCTTCATCAATCGAATGAGAAGGTTTGCAATTTAGTTCAATTAATGGTTTTCTTCTTCAAGATAGTGCTTAACCCATTGAAATCCTATTTGCATACCGAAACAAGGGTTAGGGCTTGGGGAGTACTAAAAAAAGTTCTGAAGTGAAGAACAAAAAAGTAGAGATCTATGATTAATATTTATTAATCTTGGGAGAGATTTGTTCAGTGGTTTAGAGGAAGAATAAGATGAACAATGTTTTTTCCCTTATTTGATATATTTAAAAAAAAGCTAACCTATTTTAGAAATTATATTAAAATGATTACTTTTATTGATATTAGGGCTCAAAAGTTGCCCTTATCAACTATAATTCCTTTAAAAGAAGGGTAAACTTGAAAAGTATTGCTATTCATTAAAAAAGAATCCACTCCAACTAGGTACAATAAGCATTAGCAAATAGCTTAAAAATAGGACTGATGGAACATATAGATGATAAAAAGTAATGGTGACTTTGCTGGTGTTCATGCAACATTTTCTACAAAATAAATTGAATTTCACAAAATTCCTTAGACTGGGTTGTTATTTGAAATGCGTAAAAATTGTGTTAGGAGGGATCTCTTGAAATCTATATTGATGGTTTTGGAATCCCTAAAAGTTATGTGTTGAATGTGTTACATCGATTATGGCACAAGAACTGAGAGGAATCTTCATCTAGTATATTTGCTTATAAAATCTCGTACTTTAAGATTAAAGTTTTTTTTTTTTTTTATAAAATTTAACATATTTTATTAATGATCAAAAGCAAAACTTGAAGTTTCTAAAAAGAGCGTAAGGATCAATAGATCAAAACAGAAAAAAAATAACCATACCAGAAAAATACTCATATACACCCCTGTTGCTGTAGAGCCCCAAGACTTGGTGTACCTAGTTAGAACCTTGTCTAGATACTCTTCTTATAGCCAAAGAATCAGCTAGGGAATTAGCATATCTAGGAGTACTCTTGAATGAGCATTTCAAACTTCTACCCAAGAGATGCTTCCCCAACCAAAAATCTAAATCTCCATGGAAGGTTAGGTCTTCTTCAAAATTTAGCCAAATAATAACTACCTTACAATCCCCTTCAATTAATACATACCTCCAATTCTTTGACTTAAGCGTCTTAAAGCAAGGCCATCAACTCTATTGTCAAAGAGTTACAAATACCAAGAGGGAGTTTTGAATGGAATTATTTTCCAGTTTGTACTAGCCCTAATTTTGGTTTGTTTGTTGCTAATTAATTTGTTTCTATGTAGAAGAGAGTGAAACTTGTGGTGGGTCCCCACAATTGATGAGATTTTCAGTGACTGTAGCCTGAGTTCCATCTGAGGCTCTAGATGATTGATTTGTGTTTCTTATAAAGGGCAATTAGATTAGTAGGCTTTGTAACGCAGGGGTCAGTTGTTGCCTTTTAACCCTATTATTGATAATAGTTCTTATTTGGTGGTACAAAGACCCAAAACTCATGGTCCATTTGTCTGGGAGTGACATTAACAGCCCCATTGGCCATGATTAATTCGTGAGGAACTGCCTAGAGACACTACAAGAAAACTGATATTTGAGATCCAAAACTAACATAGGTTGAATTTTAGACTCGTCCTCTGTGAAAGTGATACCCATTACAACCCTACCTGCTACTCTCTTGTGCATTTTGGAGAATTGTTCTTTCCAAGATTTTCATTTTTTTATAGGTATTGGTTGTATGTTCCACCCAAGTATGTACCAATGCAGAGATATGTTTGGGAACTAGTTGAGTGTGTCCAAAATGTCTGATTTCTAATTAAAGACATCAGAGATGTTCTTAGCACTAAATCCCACCTAGAGTATTATGATCTAGGCCAGTTCATACATTCTACTCTTTCATGATACTCCTCCCCAAGACCCCAACTCCTAATTGAAATCACTCAACTGGAGGTGGAAGGTGGCTATCTCACAGGTTGCCAGCATAGCCTCTGTTTTATATGTTTACCGTAGGAACACTTTACTAACAAAGCTTGTCTTCTCATCTTCCTTCTTGCCAACTTGTGAAGTGACTACATCGCAATCAGCATTTTAAATTTATTAAGGCTGGACCTGAGGTGATGAATTGGCACATTAAGATAAGAGCTTTGTTGGATGATGGATTTTACAATCTACACAGTAGGAATGGTTTGTATTATTTATCTTACCAGTTTGTTTCTATTTGTTGGAACAAAATTTGAAGACGTCCTTTACCTTTTAAGTCTCAATCAAAGCAATTTATGCATCTTATTTATGTTTTTTTTTTTTTTTAAACTATCATGTTATGGTTAAATCACGTCGCATGTGTAAGTTGTCTCAATAGACATAATCTTTGAAGCTTTTGCGATATTTTTTTTATGTATCTTTTCCTATATTTCATTTTTAAAGAAATTAGTACATCTTGCACTTTTGGAGATCATGGATCTTTGCCTCAAGTGTTCACCATTTGAAATACCGATGTCTTTAGCAACTTGAGGTGTTTTAACTAGATAGTATTTTTCTACCCCTCAATCTAATGTTTTGTAGCATGTCAAATACATTGGTTACACATCTGGAAGGTTTGCTACAGTCTGGGGTTCCCCAATAGATACACAAAGCCAAAGGTTTGTGGATTGAATCACTCCATTATAATCATAGGGATACCTTAGGAATTAATGCTTTAGGTCTTTATGTTCCAATGTATTAAAAGATAGTTAGGAAAACTGAACCAGATAGAAAGATGGTTGGATTCTGGTTCAATTGTAAGCCCAATAGTTGAATGAACCTATCATGTGATCTCCTAAATTTTAGGATGAATGATTGTTGAACAAGCAGGATTTATTTCTCCCTTCCCTAATTGAACCATCTGATCCGTGGAACTCAGTTTTATACAACCAAACTTGGATTTATTAAGGTGTATTGTGTCGCATATAGTTGACCTGTGATGATTGAAACTGACCTACGATGTGAACACTAGAGATCCAAGACTTAGCCATTAATCCACGTTAACTACCTATCTAGACTTCATAACTATGGTATGGAGCAATGAACTGGATAGATTGATTATAAGAGGATAGGTTTCTAAACCAAATAGTTAAATTGAAACCCACCCAGTTGAGTGACAATTAAACTGGGGTTAAAAAATGGGGAGTTTTACAACCCTATAAACCCATTGGGTCACAAGCCAGTTAGTCCAAGTTGTAATCCATGCCCTTTTCAAAAATTTTAATGAGAACTTCAAAGTACCAACTTTACCCTGCTCGTCTTGCTATAGAGTCCTGTTCCTGGTTTATGCTTTATTAAGTGTTTAATGAATGGGGCTCAACAATTGTAGTCATTTATGCTCTACTAGCTATCTGATAGACTCCAAATATCTAACAAAGTTAAATTTGTTTCACTTAATTTCACACACAAATGTATGTATATGCTTGTATAGATGTATTATTTAGATTGATTATCTTCTTGAGATTGGATACTAGAAACAAGTACGAATTTGGTGAGCCTCATAATTGTGTTTACCTGATCAGATATCTTCTCCTACTTTCCTCTATTTTGTAGTTGTCTCATGATCATTGAACATATGAGAATCCACCAGTATATGTGGAAGACAAGTAACATCAATAGCATCGTGTTGAAAACATAGTACAATGAATTTGGGTAAGGCTCTGACAGTGCCAAGAATTCACGGACATCATGGCTAGAAAATGACAACCATCATAAAAGGATAATTGAAGGAACAATAAATCAATAAAGTCTTTTAATGAGATAACAACAACCATCGAACTCTAGACACACATTAACTTAATTGATGTGCTAAGAATTTTCAGAATTTGTTTCTATGTTGTTTGGCTTACATAATGATATGCCTTGGAGAGAATAAGGAAGATAATTCTGAAAACATTGAACATATATCCTTTCACTACTAGTATCATTTCTTCTGCTAGAAATGGATCTTCTTATTCTCAAATACAAGTTTTCTTTCTTATACATGTGTCTACTCACTCTTAAAAAATGAAAATATTTAATTTTTCTCTAAGAAAAAATGCAAACTTTAGACACATGAGAAATATGAAAGAAAAGTATACATCGACTCCAAACTATCTTTAAACACATAATTTATCTATTCCAAAGGAATAAGACTCATATTAACATTGTAATTTAGTTTTACAATTCAAATAGAAGAATCATTATAAAGAATAAGACTTGTAAACTATAAATTAAACCTAAATTAATTATTTAAATTAAATAAGAATATGACTTTTAATTTTTTTATATAATTACCAAAAAATAGTATATTTTAAATAAAATGATTTTATTACAAAAAAGTGCATTTATCCCATACTTAGTATAATAGTCCTTCTCTAGTATATATTTAAACTAAAGCCCTAAAATCACAAACCTTTTTTTAAACAAGTGATATCATATTATATCTAGAGAGAGTATGAAAGGAGCAGTTATTTCCACTTTCAAATAGAAGATTTATTTTTTAGACATGTACTTACCCACTCTTAGAATATGTGAGAGTAGTTAATTCCATTCTCAGAAAAAAAAAAAACTTTAGACACATAGCTACCAATAAAAAAAAAAGAATTTCACTCCAAGCTAACTCTAAACATATGGTTATCAATAAAAAAGGCATCCACTCAAAGATTGTGGTGTTCGTATTAATCTTTATATTTCAATAACATAAATAAAATAAAAGAATTATTATAAAGACTTTTAAATTACATATTTAACTTAATTTGATTATTCAAATTAAATAGGAAATTTAAGTTAGATATAATTACTAAACAAATTATAGTGAAATCTTAAATAAGAATATATTTTTATAAAAGAAAAGATGCCAATAAAAAATAAAATGATACATAGGTGTTTTTTTCCCATACTTAGTGCGAGGGTCATTTAAAAATGTATTTGTTAAAGTAAAACCCTCTTACACTAGAGTGCTCCTTCATACACATGGAATTCTATTTTTTAAAGAAATTTTATTCAAGAAACTTTTCATTCTTAAATAAAAGTTTTCTTCCTTTGACATGTATTTATCCACTTTCAAAAAAAAGTGAGAGTAGTTAACTCTACTCTTTAACTCCAAACACATGGTTGCCCACTAAAAGAAGGGGTAGATTATAAAGACCCCCTTGTACTATAAGGTTAGTTACAATTATGACATGAATTTCATTTGTGACAAAGACCCCCTAATCTTTTAATTTGTGACAAATACCACTTGTTAGGGTTTCAGCAATTAACTTCAAAAAAGATTATCATTCAACTGTTTAAAAATTCTTAAATCCCCAAACTGTCTTTTTCTTATTTGTTTGAATTATTTATGATTTAATTAATTTTGTAGATATAATATTGAGGACCTCTTGATTGCTCTAATGTATCATTGCAGATTTCTAGTTGGATTCAATATTTAGATGAAATGGTAGATGTTTCTTTTTAATAGATATAAATTTAATGTTTCATTTGGATTTTCCTAGTTTATTGGATAAGGAAGTGGATATATAATTCTTATATATTAAGATGAAGAGAGACATTCACCCAATGAAACAACAAGTCAAAGAAACTTGTTATTCTATGTTAGTGAAATGATTCTTGTTATTTTGGCTAGTTTCGTTTGGATAAAATGGAGGTATTTTTGGATCAACTAGGGTTTAAGAGGAAAGGCTAAGAAAAGAAAATAAGGAACGTTCAAGTGAGTATTTTGGTAATTTAATGTATTTCATCATCTAACTTAATGGCTAAGTTGCTATTTGTTGCAAAGTGAAAGTTTAGGGGGCCTTTGTTTTAAATGAAAGTTTAAAATTAGATTTTCTACCAAAAAAAAAACAAATAAAACATTATTATTATAAAAAACAAAAAAAAAAAGCATAATCGCCCCGTACTTGATATGAGGAAATTCTCTAGTTCAAAAATGAAGAAAAGAACATAAGATAATACATATGTTAAGTTGTGTAAATCGATCCAACCCATTATTTTGGATGGGGCCTAGTATTTAACAAAAGAAAGAAGAAACATCAAATTAAAAATTACGCCCAATTATCTACGATGCAGCCCAAGTAGATTATGAAGTCCATAAATCACATATAGTTGGACCATGTCATAGCCCATACAACATGAAAAAGAATAAAGGGACATTATTATTTATTAATTTCAGAAGGAATAGTGCGCACACAAAAACAAAGCTTGATGTGAAAGGAGGACGAGGCTTGGGATGCATTAAGTTAACCATAATTTCACTTTGTCAGAAAAAAAAAAAAGGTTTATTCGATCATACCTATATTTTATTTTAAGAAATTGAATTGTGGTATTAATTGATCAATGGAATGGCAATACCAAATTAAAGCAATTTGACTACTTACCATTAATTGATCACCAAAAGGCATGCATTGGCAACCCCATTTCTCTACCTAACAATATGATTATTCTTACATTTTTCATTGTTTAATATTATCCACAGGTCACAATTCCATAGAAAAACCAAGGGACATTCTCAAGATAGATTTTAAGAGCTCTAACCATCCTTCTTATACTGTTTGGTTTGAAATTAATAAGTATAAAAAGGAAAAAAAATGTAAGAAAATCCATACAAGGTTTGTACAGGTTACCCTACCATTTTCTTTTTCTTGCAAACCAATTACAACTTAAACCAACATCTATTTATAACCGCGTAAAACTTAATTTTCTATAATTAAGTTAGTCAGTCAGTGTCTGTAGACTTACTCTGTTCCCACCCCTGATTTCTTTGTAATAATGTCTTATTTTCCACATAAAAACATGATCATTATTGAGCATATGGGAAAGTGGTGTGAACTGATCACAAGTAATTATTTTTGAACCAGCCCAACTCATAAAGTTTTAGGCCCGGACAAGCATATATATATATATTTCACTCTAATCCAGCCCAGCTTGGATCCACTACAGGCCCACAAAAGCTGTTAATACCTTGTAAAAACCCTGCCCGGTCCATTATCATCCCTAGTCCTGGGTGTCCCAATTTTCCCAGTAGCTTCTCCTCTTTCTTTACCACTTTCAGCTCATACAATAATGGTACTCAAATCAGCCTAACGAAGCAAGGTGCCAAACACTGGTTGCTGGTAAGGTCTCTTATTGGTCGTAGCAGAGACTTAGATAAAATCCCGCCTGTTAGACCAACTTTTGACTCACTTTTCCTACTGGATGAATGTGTCAATTGCTAGACCCACTAGGTTTTAATGTACCGAAGACACCGCTAGGAATTTGCAAAATTGCTAGGTTGTCTGATGAGTCTTGTATGTTTTAATCAGTTGGGCTCAGGTAGGCATACATGGTGAATACATTGAGTAGGTATTTATAAAATTCTTTTACACATGTACCTTAAAATACCTCCAGACTATCCTTCAAAATGATTAAAAACAAGCTTTTATAAATTGTTGGAACATTTATCAAGTATTCATTCAGTATGCTTACAATGCTGTACCTACTAGATCTAGCTTGTGTTTTTAACATAAACTGATACACATACGACCTCCATAGTCTTCAGCAATACAGCCTGAGTGCAAATGCACGTTATGTTCAGCGCTAACAAATGTAGCATATCCGACTCTTCCCTTGTATTGTGAGGAGGTGAATTTTGTTCTAGTGCAATAGAAGAAATATGGAATCTTTGTCACTTTGTTTCTGCATGTTTGTTCGATAATATTGTTTAACTACATGGACCTGAAACTCTACAAGCTTGAATCATCAGTTCGAACTGCTTGAGACTACTGGTGTTAGATCATTAATCAAACTTTTTCAGACCACCGAACAATGGTTATCTGACTTCGCCAACTCCCTGGATCTACTGTTCCAAGTTTCACGCGTTGCTTCAAGAGATGAACCTTTGGAATCACCCTTTATGACCCACCCGATGTCGGTGGATATCATCGACCCAACTCCACCCTAACCTTAATGGTTTTTTTGACGCATATTGACCCACAATTAAAATGGATAGGTATGAATAGATTTTTAAGTAGGTGGGTTGGGTCAAAATTGTCATCTCCATAATATTATGATCTTGATGAACCTTTTTTTTTATCTGGACCCACCTAAATTGATAAGCTGGGTCCAATTCTAACAACTTGTTTGTCTTATATTTTATATTCAAAATTGGGTCAAGACACACCACTGGATTTTTTTCCACCAAAGAGATATACTCTAACCCCTTGTAATGGAGCACAAACGCACAGGTCAGATCCATTGATATGGGCTTTTTGACTCTTTATCTAGTCCACCCATCCCAAGACCCAGGATGACTGGAGCAATATTGCTGAGGGAGAAAAGGTTCTTGACATTGTGGATAGCCATTTAAAAGTATTATGATCCAAAGAAGTTGATATCATTGTCCAGCTGGTTGCATTATTTTGTACTCAAAGCTCTATAAAGGATCGCCCAAAGATGGCAGAAGTTGTAAGGATGCTACAAGGAGTTGGGCTGGCAGAGAGGTGGGCAGAGTGGGAACAGCTTGAGGGTCCAACACATGTCTAAAGTACGACAATAAAAACTTTATTAACGTGGCGTTCTTCTTTTGGATTTTGAGAGTGGGGAAGTTGGTCAATGGGATTTTGATTCTTATTGATTAAGAATTTTCTGTTCTTTTTTCAGCTTTATGTGGATCAGGGAAAGTTTATTTTCCTACCTATTATTTACCCAAGAAATTGATAGCTCATCTTCTAAGTGGGTAAATAACTTTCCCACACTGGAGGAAAGTTGCCAACACTTGAATGTGACAAAAACATCCATTTTAATAATAGATTTCTATGGCTAAAATAGTCATTGCATTATTTACCTGGAAAAAAAGAACATAGATAAATAACTTACTGAAAGATAAACGGGGCCTAAGTGTAAACCTTGACATTGGAAGAGAAAAATCATTCAGTGACTATTTTTATTTGGGTTTGAGATTATTTTGGTATAAATAGGAGGGGCTACATAAGGCGGGGAGGGGGGTGCGAGCTCAGCCCCAGTAATCAATAAGATAAATATACATTAAATCCCTAGGAAGAGAGAAAATACAAAAATTAAGAGGGTTGGAAGAACATGAGATAACTTGATGCACCATACAAAAAGAGGAAAGGCATTAGGATAGAAACCAATAGTAGAATGGCATGTACTTTCCTGTTAAGTCACATGCATACAGCTTTATACCTATTTCTCTCCAACATGGGTTATACAGGAATTGTCCTGTTGTACTGGTTATATATAATACTCCTAAAATTCATTTGAATAATCCAGAATTTGGATGGTAGGAAACCAAGACGAAATTATTTTCTTTGTTGTGTTCTATTTATTGTGGATATCTTGCAAAGGTATATCCATGTAGAAAAATGTGCCATTGATTGTTCTGTTTTCAGTTATTTTTAAAGCATGAACTGCAGTTGAAGCTGCAGCTGCATCAGGGAATTGCAGTGTCTTTGCATTTTATTAGTCTTAATTGGTTTGCAATTAATTTTGCATGGAATATGGACCTATATTTGCTTTGGGGGTGAATGAGTTTAGATCAGAAATAGAGCAAAAAGTTTTAATTACAGTGTCATCCTTGCATTAACGATGAGAGTACTTGGTAATTCCAGTGTCATCCTTGCATTACGAGACAATTATTTCCACATATAGCACTGCATATGCCCTATTAACTTTGTTAGTTTGCTTTATTCATTTGAACACTGTTACATGCCAGCTTATATACCAGTTAATGTATTTTATCTTTTAGTTTTCATTGCATTTTATCCCTTTAGGCTTTAGTTTCCTTTTGAGCTACAACTCAATTCTACAACTATATAATGTAACGACAACTCAATGAAGTTCAATTTGTTAGAGAATATCAATCTATTGAAGAATTTCATCTAATTCAATGAAGTTCATTTTGAATAGTTCTTTGATATAGTATTGGTTTTTTCGGAAGTGCGTTATTAAATATACCAGAACACCAATTTATACATTTATAATTTTTACCATTTCTCAAACAACTACTAATGTAGTAAATGGGTGAGAATGAGTCATATCCATAGAGAAGCAAGTGAAAAATTAATATATGCTTAGATCTGTACAAGAGAATATAATCAAGAATTACAGAAAATAAGAAAATAGAATCTATTATTGTTGATAAAAAAAATGATATAGAATTTGGATCTGGTGGCGGTAGTTGCAAATCGGCCAGACATCTTGTAGAAATCCCTCATAATGAACCCCTCAAGACACCTTAGCCTTGAACCGAATGAATTCAGATCTGCAAAATAGATAAACGAATAAGAATTAATTCTAAAGGATTGTAGAAATAAAAATAACAGAAAAGAAAAGAATGGTTGATCAGATCCCGTGGCGGAATTTACAGAATGGTTGAACAACTTGTAGGAACCCCTCTTGGCAAAATCTGGGCGTCCTCCCCTTCTACAACCCATGAACTCCTCAAGAAACCTTAGTCTTGTTAACTGGGTGAATAGACCAACCCCTTCTACAGGGCCTTTGGGACCCTTTTTATAGAGAATGGTGGACACAACTGAAAATAGGGAGAAAGATGGGAGGCGACAACTAGGATTTAGCAAAGTTAAGGACCCCCTAGGGTTTCTAGTGGATGGTTAAGATGGTTTTGGGGTGATCCTATGGCCAAGAATTGAAGGAGAGAGCACCCAATATTATGTATGGTTGAGATTTGGGTGCCCATAAATGGAGGGTGTAAATTAGAACATTTAGGGTTGAAGGGTTAAGATTAAAAAAATAGGTGGTGTCCTAGATTGAATGGTTAGGATATAAGATGGAGGGAGTGGCTGAGATTTGGAGGTAAGGGGCTGAGTGGTGAGGGTTAACAGGATATGTGGCACCCTACGGTTTAAAAGTTGCAAGCCTTAAAATGAGTGGTTGAAATTAAAAGAGGTGGAGGGTGGATATTAAACACTTAAGGGCGGCTAAGGTTTTCTAAGAGTGAAAAGATTAGGTTAAAAAGGCTCCCTAAGGTTTGCTAAGAAGATGGGAGCATGGTAATATAGTAGGATGGGCGCCAACTGGGTTTAGCAGATATGATGCGCCCTCCTGTTCTCGGTTCTTTACAAAAACACCCCCTCTCTCAACTGGTCTTCACATCAGCTTTCCAAAAACTGTACTTCAGCATAGAAAACTTCTTAGTTTTCTACATAATTTGCACAGAGACCTTCAAAGGTCACATAATTGATTTTAACTGGGAAAAATGGTACACTTTGACTATTCTAAGGCTAAAAATACCCCTGAATTGATGCCCTTAAGGCATCAAAATGCAGAGTTATCACACCTCCCAACTTAAATAGTGCTAGTCCCTTAGCATTGCAGAGTTATCACAAGGTCATCCCTAATAGAATTAATCAAGCACCTTGATTCCAGCATTCTCGAACTCTATATAGATCGGTATTGGGCTTTAGGGGTAAAATTGTCTTATTTTGAATTTACCAAAACATGGCTTAAAAATCTTATTTACCCTTCCATTTGCAAACTGTCTTGATAAGATGAGATTGATCTTAAAATCAAACAGGTATTCTTTTTATTATTTCTGACAATAGATTTCTACCCCTGAACTTATTTTTATTGTTACCTTTCACCATTTTACACGAATCTCGACACTTGACTTGGGTGAAGAGACCTGGTTACTAAGTGTTAGGTAAGTACTTTTGGCATTCTCTTTTCTGTTTGATGTGAATCTCGACACTTGACTTAGGTGAAGAGACCTGATTACTAAGTCTACGGTATTCATTGACCTGTTATTCTCTCTCTCTTTCTTTTGTTTTGCAACACTGTTCAGGGTAGTCCACTGTCTCTTAACAATTTAAAAAATTTTGTCTAATTTTTCAATATTTTTCTTCTTATCTTGATAGGGGCAAATTTGGGAGTATTTTCTAATTTCTAAACGGTTATGACAATATTCAAACAAGATCAATTTTTGACTTCTATCACTTTCTACCAATTTCTATAGAATTCAATATTCTTTTATCAATTTCCTTAACTTTTTTTGTTTGGGAATCACTTTTAATGAAAAAATTTAAAAATTTCAGTGAAATTTTAATTCTCCATCTTTGGAGGCTTAGCTTCACAATTTTTTTTTTTCAATTTTTCTCTCTCTTTCTTCACCCCCCAACTTAAATGCCATTGCCCCTAATGGAATGACTAGAATGATGCAAAGAAGATTTTGGCAAAAGGAAACAACGAGTAGGGTTTTCTAGAGGGGTTCAAGGTATGCCACTTGGTTTTAAATAATAAAAAAAAAAACTCTAATCCTAAAAGTAGAAAAACTAAAAATTATGTTGGGTTGCCTCCCAACTAGTGCTAAGTTCAACGTTTTCAGTCAAACACAACTGGATCACCCAGACTAAAGGTCTCAACTCCTCTATTTTCGGATACTCCTTCTATGTATGGCTTAAGCCTTTGGCCATTGACCTTGAACATGGTTCCATTCTTGGGATCAACTATTCTAACCGCGCCATGCTCGAACACTTTATCAACAACAAACGACCCATCCCATCTAAATTTTAATTTCCCTGAAAACAACCGTAACCTAGAATTAAAGAACCAAACTTTTTGACCAAGTTCAAATGTTTTTCAAGAGATGTTTTTATCATGAAACACTTTCATTTTGACTTTATAAATGCAATAGTTTTCATAGGCTTCATTGCAAAATTCTTCCAGCTCACTTAATTGTAAAGCTCAGTGGGGTCCAACTTGGGTTAGATCGAAGTTAAACTTTTTGATGGCCCAATAGGCCCGATGCTCTAATTCTATAGGAAGATAACAAGCTTTGCCAAAGACTAGCCTATAAGGAGACAATCCAATGGGAGTTTTATATGTCGTCCAATAAGCCCAAAGTGCATCATTCAATTTGTCGAGCCAATCTTTTCGGTTTGACCTAATAGATTTTTGCAGAACACTCTTAAATTCCCAATTGGAAACTTACACTTGTCCATTTGTTTGGGGATGGTAAGGGGTTGCTATCTTATAAGTGATTCCGTATTTGTGGAGCAAAGCATTGAATTGTACATTAGTGAAATGTAAACCCCCGTCACTAATGATTGCTCGTGGCACCCAAACCTAGAGAAAATGTTCTTTTGAACAAATTTCATTACAACTTTGTAGTCATTGGTCCAAGTTTCTACTGCCTCAATCTATTTTGACACATAATCAACAACCACTAGGATGTATTCATAACCAAATGATGGCAGAAATGGTCCCATGAAATCAAAATCCCAAACATCGAAGATTTCTACATTAGAATGGGATTAAGTAGCATCATATCCCTACGAGACATATTCCCAATAGCCTCAATTTTTACTAAAAGCATGGGCATCCTTAAATAAACTTGGCCAATAAAAGCCACTTTGTAGTACTTTGGCCTCTATTTTCTTCCCCGAAAAATGCACCCCACAAGCAAGAGTGTACAAAAATTAAGGATACTTTGGTGTTCAGACTTGGGGATGCATCTTCGGATTACTTGATCCAAACAGAGACGGAATAGCTCAGGGTCTTCCTAGAAATAGTATTTGAGCTGTGAGAAGAATATGTCATTCTCATTCTTGGACCACCCCTCAGGAATTTTACCCACTACTAAATAGTTGGAAATATGAGCAAACCATGGAAGTGTGCTATGGGACTGCCAAGAGGTGTTCATCTGAAAAAGAGTAGTCAAGCATAGGTTCACTCTTCTCAATTTGGATTCTGTATAGATGATTAACTACTACATTTTCAGAGCCCTTTTTATCCTAAATCTCAAGGTGAAATTCTTGTAAAAGAATGATTCATTTGATGAGCCTAGGTTTGGCCTCTTTCTTAGACAACAAATGTCTTAAGGCCGAGTGATTAGAATAGACAACCACTTTGGTGCCCGATAAGTACGAGCAGAATTTCTCTAGAGCAAACACTACAACTACCAATTCTTTCTCTGTGATGGTATAATTCAATTGGTCTTCTGAGAGGGTACGACTTACATAACAGATCACCATAGGACGTTTATCCACCCTTTGTCCCAAAACAGCTCCAATGGCGTGGTCAGAGGCATCACACATGATTTCAAAGGGAAAAGACCAGTCAGAGGGTTGCAGAATTGGAGCCTTAGTCAATGCCCATTTTAAGTACTCGAAGGCCTTTAGACATGTGTCATCAAAGCCGAATGGGACATCTTTTGCTGGTAGGTTGCACATTGGTCTGGAAAATTGGGAGAAGTCCTTAATAAATTGTCGGTAGAAATCAACATGTCCAAGGAAAGAACGGATTTGCTTGACAAAAGTGGGAGGTGGAAGTTTGAGATTAGGTCAATTTTTGCTTTATCCACCTCGATACCCCATTCAGAAACTATGTGGCCTAAAACAATGCCTTCTTTGACCATAAAATGACTCTTCTCCCAACTGAGGACCAAGTTTGTCTTGATACATCGTTGAAGAATTTTTCGTAAGTGTTCGAGACATGATTTGAAGGAATCCCCAATGACCGAGAAATCATCCATAAATATTTTTAGGAAATTACCCACCATTTTCGAAAAAATTGCTATCATGCACCTCTAATTGGTGCATTACATAATCCAAATGGCATTGGCAAGAAGGTGAATGTTCCATAAGGGCAAGTTAAAGTTGTTTTCTCTTGGTCTTCGGGGTAAATGACCACTTGGTTGAACCTAGAATACCCATCTAAGAAGTAGAAATATTTTTGCCTGATGAGTTTTTTTTTAGAATTTGGTCAATGAAGGGCAAAGGGAAGTGGGCCTTTTTTGTTACTGTGTTGAGTTTCCTAAAATCGATGCACACTCGCCATCCCGTGGTAGGTCGGGTAGGGATTACTTCAACTTGATCATTAGTGACCACGGTGAGTTCAGGTTTCTTAGGCACCACTTGCATAGGACTTACCTAACTGCTATCTGAGATCGGGTAGATAATACCCGCATCTAACCACTTAATTACTTCTTGTTTGACCACCTCTCTCATATTTGGATTCAACCTTCTTTGCATCTCCCTACTAGGTTTGGTACCTTCCTCTGTGTAAATATGGTGCATACAGATGGACGGACTAATACCCTTCAGATCAGCTACTGACCAACCAATAACACCCCTATACTCCTTTAATACCTCAATCAGTTTCTCTTCCTGTCTAGGGGTTAAGTCTGCGACTATGATCATCGGCAGTGTTTGATCGGGTCCTAAAAATACATACTTAAGGGAGTCCAGTAAGGGCTTTAGTTCTAGTTGCGAGGGAGATTCCAAAGAAGGCATAGGTGGTTTTCCCTTTAGTTTTGGTAGAGGTTCAACAGTGAGCCAAGATTGAAATGGGTGAGGAGACTTCATTAAGGCATTAGCTTCCTCTGCTAGGTCATTTACTATGACTAGATTGGTTTCTCCGGGGTTTCTTTCTACATCTATCGTACAACAATTCTTATTCTTTTCTACGTAGGCAAAAGGACTTCCAAACTCATACAGGTCTTCACACTTTTCCTCCATTTGAAAAGCTAAGGTTTCTTTAGCATTTTCTAATTATGGGGTATTAAAGGTTGTAGGATCTTGGTATTGGGGAAGACCCAAGGATTCATCTCTGGGGTTTACAACCGGTTGACTAGGTATTGAATCATTTCCCCATTGCAGGTTAGTTTCCCTAAGTTGAATTACTTGGCTCTCTAATTTTAGGATTGACTATTGCTGATCTAAGATCAACTATTGGAACTGCCAAAACCTATCATCAAATGAACCGGTTTGATAAGGCTGAACTGGTTGGGTCCCAGAGTAATCATTATACCCATAGTGAGCCTGGGCTGTACACCATTGAGAGTGCAAATCTAGTAGGGTGGTTTCTTGGGCTTGGGCTCAATAAGCAAAAATGAGTTAATTCTTCCACCTACGATCATATGGATTAAAGGATGGGTTAACATTGGATTTGAGAAAATTGTTAGCTGCATGTACTTGCTTTGGAATTATTGGTTGACATCGGCCCGCCGCAAGGCATTAACTCACATGATAGGCCGGGCTTGAATAGATGGAACATGTTGAGTAGGATGACAAGGTTGGGAATTGTTGACGATATACAAGGATTTGGTTAAGTCTTTGGGCCATCCCATTGATCTTGTTGAGTTGTTGAGACACATGATTCCAGTCTATTTGTGGCTTAAGTTGGAAGTAGTTTCTCATTCCACACACTCCAGCCATTGCAAAATTTATTTTTGAATTTTAATTTCAAATTTAGATATTGAAATTTAAATTCTAAAATTTAAACTCAAATTTGATTTTTTTTTTACTTTTTTTAATTCAAAATTTTAAATTTTAAAATTTTAAATCAAATTCATATTTTAAAATTTAAATTCAAATTTGAATTTTGAATTTTTTGAATTTTCTTTTTTTTTAATTTTTTTTTAAAGGCAAACAAATCAACTACACGATCTAAGGGTTGACCTAGGGTTTCCTAAACTCGTGGTTCAACCAATGTGAATCCTTTTAGGTTCACTTGGAATTACACCACTTCCTTTGGTTAGCCAGGTAAGAGGTGGGGATGTGGGAGGCTCCCATTGTTCTCGCAAGGACCTAATTAAGTAACCACAAAACCCACTTAGCTTTAGGTGCAGATAAGTTTGTCAACTGCTCCTTTGACCAACTCTCCTACCCCCAAATTACACCCAAATTAGCGGGATCTTAAGAGAAATGTGTAAATTTCCTAACTCCATTACAATTTATGATAACTGCTCTAACCTTCTTTGAACTTTGTCCTTTCCAAAAAACCTGTTTCTAGTCTAGTCTCCATATTTCTTATAAGCTATACAAACTGACCCCTTATACTAGTTTGTGTAGGAGTGTTAAATTACAAAATTACCCTTGTCTCTCCATTTAGACATTGGTCAATTGATATTTCAATATTTTATCTTACGGCAAACCTAGAACTTTTGTATTGGAAAACATGACATCATCTTTATCTGTTTACACCTCAATGTCAAACTACAGGGGAGGTTTGTAAAATTTGTTTCAGTGGCATCATCTTTTTTGGTTTGAATAGTTTATCTAAAATGTGGAGGGGAGATTTTTCTTTTTTGGTAATAATGTGGAGGGAGGATTTTGGAGAGTTCAAAGTTCATAGGAAGTTAAAGTAGTAATTAAGAACTACATGAGATGAGATGTTTTAATAAGGATAAAGACTTAAACCTCCCTTGGTATTTCCTATAAATACTAGAACCTCCCTTCAATTTTCAAAAAGCACCAAGACTTAGGGTGTCAATTGGATTGGATTTGGTCCAATCCGGTCCAGTCCAATGCGAATCCATTAAAATTGGACCTGGTCCAATCCAGTTCAATGAATATTTTGGACCATTTTAGACCGATCCAAAGACTGTCCAATCTGTTCAAATTAAAAGTTGTCTTCATCGCGTTGTTGTGCTATCACTGATGTTCAGAATATTTAACAGCATTACCTGTTGGTTAAGATCCAACATTGTAATAGATAGCCCAACATCTTATAGGTTAGCCTAGGCATGTTATCAACACTCTCTCTGTGACTGGGTGCATCACCCTCATTGTATTTAAGAGTTTTGAATTATGTAATATATATCTTTTTTTGCAGGAAGAAACCCACACTTCTGAATTAACCAATCTATCTATGTATATATATATATACAACTAGATAATGCTGTAAAATATTTTGAACATCAATAGTAGCACAACAACGCCATGAAGACAACTTTTAATTGGGATACGGGTTGGACCATAGAATGGACATCTTCTACCACCCTGATTAGCAGGCCTGGAAATCTCTGCAGAGACTCAAATTTAATGCAAAATGTATTGTTTTAGTAAAGTTACAATGCTTGAAGGTTTTAATACCAGAAGTTTTGGTTTGGTTGGATCTTTTTGAAAATCACATTTAATTATCCTTAGCAGATATCTAGTTGTAACTCAATCCATTTAGATTCTGATTGGATCAGGTTAACATCTGATCCATTGACAGCTCTAATTTTATGCCTCAAATACACCTTAAAAGTGTAACCATTGTAGGAAGGTCAAGAATACACTTCATTTTTTCATCAGCTTGGTCTGTTATTGAATGCAGTCTCTTCTTATTGTTAATACCTGGATCTTTTATTCGGATTCTTATGCTGATAAGTTGATCTTGTTTTATAATTTGAGCATGAATGAATTTCGTCTTCTATGGCTTCAAAAAAAATATATTAATTATGTGGTCCAATTTATAGCATCATCTTCACCAAAATTCATTATAATAAGCAATGTTTTTGAACTATCGTTAATTCGGACGGTCGGACCATTCGGACCAGAAACCATTCAGGTGTCCGATTCTGTTTTAACCCAAACCCAGCATTTGGTCAAAAACCATTAAATTAGCCAACGAACCATTGACCTGGACGGTTTGACCGATAAACGGTTCAATCCAGAGAATGATTTGCTGCTCGGATCTCAGATCTGATAAATCTCAGATTTGTCTTTCTCATGCAAGAAGGTGAGAGAGAGAGAGTGAGATCTGGGATTGAGAAACCATCGCCGTCACTGTCGTCATCGTCGTCGCCGCTGCAAGCCTGCAAGTCCTCCTCCTCTTCTTCTAAACTCTTTCAGTTTTCTTTCAAGTTTCAACCTTTATTTTCTCTTATATAATATGCACCTTACCTTAATATTCCAATCCAATGGATAAGATGCTCAAACTGTTCAAACCACTTAACTCGGACAGTTTAACCGCTGATCCAGAAACCGGTGGCCAGAACAGTACTGTTTCCGGGTCAGTTTTTAAAACCTTGATAATAAGTTAATAATTTTAACCATTTGCTTTATACATAACTTGCCACGCTCATCTGGGTATTAATACAGATTGCCTTCCATTCCCAATACAGAGTTGCTATCAACAATTTCATTTTAACCTTGTTTAACAAATGCATAAACATGAAATATTTTGAAACTCTTTGGATCTTAATCATCTTTGTTCTATTCTTTAATGGACGTAAGAACACATTAAAAATAAAATTTATGATTCTCTCAAAATAGAGTTTTTTAGGTAAAAAATATGCCTAAACATTAAATACCTCAATTTTTTGGACCTACATTTTCTTCTTAACGCCAAGATGCATGCTGTATCTCCTCTTCCTCTTCACCATCATCATCATCATCAAATTCTTCTACTTCTTCTTCTTCCTCTTCTTCTTCTTCTTCTTCTTCCCACTCTCCCTCCCCCTCGCCCTCCACATCTACCTCCTCCTCCTCCTCCTCCTCCTCCTCTTCTTCATCATCATCTTCATCACCTTCTTTTAATTCCTATGCAACAAATAAAGAAAATTTGTAAATAATGAACTTTTCATCCTTTTTAGTTTTAGTACTTTACTCTAATGTCTTTTTAACATCAAAATTATATGTGGCTCTCCTCAAATTAAAAAAATAAAATGACAGTATTTAAGATAGTCACTTGAGTATTCGTTTTATCAAGAAGGGTATGTTTTATAACATGAATTAATATTTAAAAAAAAAAATCACCACGTCACCTAAAAAATTAATCAAACATGTTCTTGAACTTTGTTTGTTCTTTGAGAAGTGAAAACATGCTAGTTTTCTTTCAAGAAACAGTCCATTCTTTTGAAACCATCAAAACATTGATTTCTAAAACAAAAACTAATTTTGAAGTACAGATATTATATGATACATTGATTGCTAGAAAAAAATATGTTAGTTAAACCAGAAATTCAAGAACACATTTTTTCACTTTCAGAAACAAATCTATTTTTTTGTTGTTGAATGTCAAAAGGAGTCTTTGAACTCATCTTCCACTCTCTATGCATGAAAAAAAAAAAAAAAAAACCCAAAGCACCTTCCATGTATGACTAACAAGACCTCTTTTTCCGAAATTAATATTAGTTGCAGAACCACCAATACATTCTTCAGGTCTATGGGTTGACCAATCTGGTACTACACCAAATGTCAGTGTATGAGAGACCCAAGGCATTGTTATCTAAATCAGCTTTAAATATTTAAATGGATCAAAAGATGGGAGTATTTAAGTTGCAAACTAGCAAATTCTACAAAAATTGGTTATTATTAGGCGTGGGTGGTTCATGGATGGGTTAGTATTCAGCTCGCAACCAACATAATCCAGCCCATCCATTTGCCACCCCTAAGTGACGCTTTTTTTTTTTTTTTTCCCATTCATCCAAAAAAAAGTGGCACATTAAAATGTAACAAAACAAAGAAAAAAAATCAATCAATGAAAGTATGGATGAGCCTTTTAGAAGAAGATGGGAGCAAATGGAGACATACCTGAATACCGAGATCAGGAGTGGATTGAATATCACCCATAAAAAGGGAAACTATAGAGTCGAGATTAGAGCTCCTCTTGTTCCCCTTGCTCTGCAAAACCAAAGCCCTGATATAAGAATCCTGATTGCAGAACAGAGATCGAGAGAAAGGGAGAGAAGAAGAAGAAAAAGAAGAAGAAAACAAAAAAGTACCTAAAAACATACAGAAAAAATGTAACTTTATAGAGAACGGCAGTTGTGGAGAGTAAGGAGGGAAGAAGAGAGAGGGTGAAAGGTAATTATGGTGGTAGTGGTAGAAGTGAAAGCATACACACAACAGAATTGCAATGGTGATGGCAGAAGTGGAGGCAAAGAGAATCACAAGCTTACAACCAAAGCCGATAGACAAATGCAACTTCAATTGGAGCCCTAGCATGTACTTTCAACTCAACCCAACCTGATCCTTTTTATTTGATCAAATGGGTGATTCAATCAATCTTTGACTTAGGATCTTAGATGGGTGGCTCGGCAGAAATTACCATTCCAATAAACAAAGAAAATGTATCAAAACATAATTTCTATTTTCAATTCCAAACTGTTTATTATTGAGGTGGCCATTAATGTTTGGAACGGATTTAACATTTGCTACAGCATTGCCCCGCAACCACCAATGAAAAATGGATACACCAGCAAAGTAGAGAGCAATTCACGCGACTGTAATGAATTTATTTGCACCACCAGTCTGTCCATATTTCACTGGGTGGTCGCAAGGGATTGCTGCCACCATGGAACAACATTTAATCTGATCATGGTCATCAGGTCATATCCCAAACAGAGAACATCTATTAAGACAATCCTTGGGGGGCCTAAAACCAGGGATGTCAATTGGACTGGATTTTGTCCAATCCGATCCAGTCCAATGTGAATCCATTATAAATGGATCAGGTCCAATCTAATGAATTTTTGGACCAATTTGGACAGGTACAATTCAATGTCTGGACTGTTCAATCTGTTCAAATTCATTTTGATTTAGATTGGTTTCAACCCGGTCCATTGAAACATATATTCACATCTTATATCAATAGACCAAATATTGGCTTAATCCAACCTAATCCAATATAAATTTGTTATGAATGGACCAAGTCCAATCCAATCTAATAAATATTTTGGACCGGATTGGTCCAATCCAAAATGCCTTGTTGGTCCATCCAATCTGTCCAAATTGGTTTTCGACTCGACGGGATTCAATCCAAAACCGGTCCATTGACACCCTTACCTAAAACAAAACCATAGTTGTGTACATGATTATTGATTCAACTGTTGGTCTTCTCCAAGTCTAACCCCCCCTCCTCCCCCCTGGGCCGGGATTAGTGATCTACCTCTTCAATGAAGCCAAACGTTCCCTCGTCCATGTAATGGCCTGAGCTAAGAAGGTCATTCTCAAGCTGCACAAACTCAAGCATAAACTCAGCTTGCCAACGCTCTGCAATGCTCCATCTCATTGACTTCTTTAAGGCTTCATCT
Organism: Nelumbo lutea; assembly: GCF_056320005.1. Classification (NCBI taxonomy): domain Eukaryota; kingdom Viridiplantae; phylum Streptophyta; class Magnoliopsida; order Proteales; family Nelumbonaceae; genus Nelumbo; species Nelumbo lutea. Next base: position 45,286,529 of record NC_142688.1, read on the forward strand.
GACGATAAGCTCAAAGTGATAAGCTCAGGATCCACTTCCCAGCGTTTCAACAGTTCTTCTCCACGTTTTTCAAGGCTTTCTCTTACTATTGGAGTGGCAGAGGCATACCACCCCAGACAAAATGAGAAAGGTCGCATCACTGGTTGTAATAATTCCAAGACCTGCAGGAACTGAAAGCACAGGGGTCGAACTAATAATTAATCTCTTGTAACAACTGGATTAAATCTCTAACTGTGAGACTTCTTTGGTGGGTCTACAATCTTCATCAAGTTTTGGATTCAGGTCAATGGCTTACTTCATTGATGTGCTCCGGAGTGCCTTCAGCTGGTAATAGTCCTAGGCTAACAACCCCATTCTCATACTCAATTCGCCAGCGTTCTGCTATGATCCTTTTTATGGATTTCTTTAATGCTCGATCTGGTGACGAGCTTAGCTTCATAAGCTCAGGATCCACAATCCAGTTGTAATGGAGAGATACCCGGAGTTCCTTCAGGCTTTCTTTTAGCTGTCCATTCCACCAACCCCTCCAGTTTATATAATTTGCTAAAGGTTTCATTAATCGCACAAAGAACTTCACAACCTGTAAGAACTGAAAGCACAAAAGTATAGAGAAAAAAACGATCAAAATTAAGGTGGATTGTGGCATATAGTCTTATTTGGCATTCAGGCTTTCTACAATTAGGGTCCATTTGGTTCGTGAGAACAGAACAGGGGTCAGGGCTCTTTCCGATACAAACCTCTGATTGGGTGGAATTGACATATGATTCTCATTCTTTATGGAATGGAATTCTTCCATTTCAGCGAACTCTCATTCCCTCCACTCTCTTAGGAATGAGAATCTCATTCTAGCGGATTTTGATTCTGATTCCTGTCTGAACCAAACAGGTAGAGAATAGACTATTCCTATTCCAATTTTAAGGGATTCAGGTTTTAATTCCAACTGAGAACCAAAGAGACCCTTAGAAATCACAGAAAGGAGAGAACATGAAATGATAAATCAATCCCATGATAATGGGCTATGTCGAGTGACTTACTTGTCGGACATGCTCTGTTGTGCATCCAACCGGCAACAAGCCTGTATAAATAAATGAATTCTCGCACTCCACTAGCCAGCGTTCTACTATGCTTCCTCTGATTGGCTCCCTCGTGGCTTCATCAGCTGATGATGAAATTAATCTAATGAGTTCAGGGCCCCCAAACCAGCATTTTCGTAGTTCTTCTCCATATTGCCGTAGGGCCTGTTCTGGCAGGTCATCCCACCTTTCTCTCCATTGCAGATAATTTAGAAGAGGTTTTATTGATCGATAAAACAATTTATGAATCTTCCGGAACTGAAAGCATAAGGATCAAAGTTATCAATAGAGTCAAAAAAGAAATCAAATTTAGGTACTAATGTTTTCTATAGCTTCAATTAAGTATTTCCCTGCACCCTCCACAAACTATAAAAACATGCTTTTGTTGATTTTTATTCAATTAAAATGAAATGAAAATTGCTCAAACCCACCTCTCTCATGTAATCTAAAAACTCAGCCCGCCAGCGTTTTGCTATGCTCCTTCTCATCCACTTCTTTGAGGTGCTATCCCATGATAAGCTCAAGTTGATAAGCTCAGGATCTACTTGCCAGCGTTTCATGAGTTCTTCTAGTTCTAAGCGTTTATAGACAATTGATTCACTTTCTGGGTCATAACCTTCTTCCAATAATATTACAGGAATAGGCAATTCTCTTTCATTTCCCGGAGAATTCTTTGCTGGTTGTACTAATTTCAAAACCTGTGGGAACTGGATGGAAGCACAAGGATAACAGCTATAAAAACCGAACAAATTAATGAATAAACAACACTCAAAAATCAAAATATAGCCAGTGTAGCTAATCTGGAATTCTGGATTGACTTACTTGTCGGATGTGCTCAGTCGTGCATCCAGCTGCCACCAAGCCAGAACTAATAAGTTGATGCTCGTAATCTCCTTGCCAGCGTTCAGCTATGCTTATTCTGATCAAGGCCTCGTCAGCTGGTGATGAGGAGCTTAACGTCTTGAGTTCAGGATCATCTCTCCACCTTTTTTCTTGTTTCCGTAGTTCCTGGCGTTCTGTTGACTTATTGTATCTCCACCGGAAATACTTTCTGAAAGGTTGAATCAGTTGGTATAGTAATTCCCGAGTCTTCAAGAACTGAAAAGACACACAGTGATGGAAGTTATAAAGAAGGGATCAGAAGTCAAAATTAAAGTGATCTTTGGGTGTGTAGATTATATGGGTTTGGCTCTGTGGTAGAGTTTTTTCCTCCATTCAATTGACTTACTTGCATGTTGTGCTCTGGGATTTCTTCAGATTTTAAAAGGCCCAAGCTGATAAGATTATGCTCAAGCTCGGCTAGCCAGCGTGCTGCTATGCTCCATCTTTTTGTCTGTAAGACTTCTTTGTCTCTGAATGAGCTTAAGGTCGAGAGCTCAGAGTCAACTTGCCAGTACTTTTTCAGTTCATCTAGCCGGATTTTTGCACCTTCTTCTTGGAGATTTTGTTTCAAATGATCCCTCAGAGGTTTTTCCAGTTTGGAAAATAGTCTCCAAACCTGTGGGAACTGAGAGAAGAAGGATTGCAGTTATTAAAATAGAAGACAAAGAAACAAGCAATTAAATTTGTATTGGATGCATTTATAGTTCAGAGAGATGTTCAGACCGTACCTCGTAAAGGGATTGAATGGCAGCATTTACATCAGATTCGTACAATTGGAACTTCTCTCCTTCAAATATCTTTAGCTTTGGTGTATTTTGGAGCCGTAAAGTGAAATTCTTCATATTCTCACATTTCACCAATCTTACTTTCTCCAGTCGTGGACATTCGACGCTTGCATTTCCACGGTAGAAACTCGTGATGCTCTTCAAAACTTCGAGCACTAAAATCTTCAATCGAGGGAAAACAATCTTTTCTTCCACCACTGTTTCTTCCTCCTTCACAACAATTTCCTCCAACGCTTCGCATTCCCTAATTATAATTGTTTCCATTTGAGACAGGCTTTCAGCTAGAGCAGGGGAGAAGAGATTTCTCAGTTTGCCACAATTCTCAATGCTCAAGAATTTTAATTTCTTGAATGACCCATTTGGAAGTTGACCAAGCCAGATATGCCTTAAATCTTCTAAACCAATGAGGCGTAATTCTTCCAAATGGTGGAATAGTACCGTCTGTTTCAAATTCCATTCCATCACATTCAGGAAACATTCTATCCATGGACAATTTTCAACAATGAGCAGCTTGAAACCACCTTCAGAAAGATATTCTTGATCAGATTCTTCAAATATGTTCTTTAAATCCTCTCTGAAATAACAAAAATGCAATAGTTCTGCCTTCAGTAAGACCCCCTTTCTAAACCAATCTGGAAGGTTGCAGATCTGGGTGTTATTGAGGATCAAGGATCTTGAGATTTCCATTGTAGTAGAGACAGCATAACGACCATAATGAGTGCCCATGCCGACACCTATGCAAAATCTTGTCCAGTTTGGATGACAACTGACTTCTTGAGGTAAGCATTCAACATTGTTTACTCCTATTTGTAAAGCAGTTAAGCAGGGCAAGCGTGTTATCTCAGCAAAGCTATTACTAACATCAATGGTTATTTCTCCGCCTGGCTTTTGCTCCATAACAAACTTGTTGTTAGATTTCATATATAGTTCTTCTAGCTTCGAGAAGTTCAATATCTTTTCAGGTGGAATTACAATGGAACCCCATCTGCATTGCAAATTCAACAATCTTAGAGTGGTTAGCTGTTCCATGTCTTTCAGTACCACCGTATTATTAGAGTGAATTTGAAGTACAAGTATCTGAAGTTTTCTCATCTCTCCAAGCCCATATAGTTCTGTTTGCCTACAATGCAGACGTAGTGTTCGAAGGTTTGTCAAGGAATATAGTGATGGAGGTAAAACTGAAATATGATTTTCAGTTAGATCCAATACTTTGAGTGCAGGCATTCCTTCAAAGAACGTATTTGGGACTGTGATCATTTCGTCTTTTTGCAATTGCCAAGGACAATTGTTCTGCAACAACAAGGTTTGGAGTTCTGGGTATTTCAACTGGTTGGGGAATTTCAATATCCGGTTGTGCATCAGCGAGACTGTTCTATGGTAATCTTCTCCATCTGTGCTATTCCTCGGCCAGTCCTTCAATCCTTGTCTTGCTCTCACCATTGATGATGTTGCAATTGAGATACCCATGTCACGAATCACGTCATGAATTCTCACACAACCTATGTCTATGTCAAGAGTGTCTCCTAGGGAGAATTCTTCATTTTCTTCTTCATTTAACAAGAAGAAACAATCTTTTAGGTTGCTGATTATCGATTGTGCTCTGTGCCTTGCTTCCTCCATTGTTTCTACATCTGCAAACAGTCCCTCACCTATTGCATACTCCACCAACATCTCTACACTGACATTATAATCTTCAGGGAATAGACAAGACAACAAGAAAAATTGCTTCGTTTCCTCATCTAGTAATTGATGGTAACTCCACTCTAGACATGACAACACTCTTTCATGAATGCCCCTAATCCGTTTAGTTCTAGACTTCTTCAATTCATCAGCTGCCTTTTCCCATATTTTTATGTCCTCCTTACCTCGCAGAGCCCTTCCGACTGTGGCTAGTGCCAGAGGGAGACTTCCACATTCTCTAGCAACCTCCTTTGCTGCATCTTTGAATGCTGGAGAGTCAACAAGCAAACCTGCATTCCATTTAAACAAATCCCAACCTTCATTTTCTGTCAAGCTGCCAAGGTTGAAGATTTTGGTTGATTGATCCTCTGAGCTACCCATAACATCACATATCTCCTTGAGTCTTGTGGTGAATAGTATCTTGCAGCCCATATGTTCCCTTCCACAAGGAATTCCTACATCTGACAACTCTATTCCCTCCCAAAGTTCATCTAAGATTACAAGAATTTTATTCACTTCTTTCAAGCTTTGGCACAGATTAACTGCTCTTAAACGTGTGCTTTCTTCTGATCCTAATTCTAGCCCTATCATGGCAGCAACATCTCCCTGAATCTTTCTTATGTCTAGTGTTTGGGGCACAGCCACCATCAGAACCGAATGAAAAAGCTGGTCGTTTTCCACTTGTTTGCTAACTTCTTTTATCAGGCTAGTCTTGCCAATCCCTCCTATCCCATAGACCCCGATGGCGTTGATCTTTGGATCCTTCAACGCCCCAATGACCTCTTCTATGGCTAACTTCCTCGACTCAAAAGCCATGAAATCCCCTTTCAGAATTGCTGCTCTGCTTGGAAGAGGTGAGGGAATCGGTTCACTAATGAATGCTCCTGCTTCACTAATTACTTCCATTTTGGATTTGGACGAGAATTAACAATTTAAAGAAATCAAGAACAAAAGACTTCGAGATGTGTTTTTTCCTAATATTTTTCTTTCAAGAAGAACTGAAGAACAAGAATTTAACTCGAAGTAAAGCAGCAGAGCATGTCTGTATATCGAAAAGAAGGTTCAAAGTGTACTTATCTTAATGAATTCTCCTTCCAGCTGCAGCTATTATGTGCTTCGGTTGCAGCTGCTCTAGTTCAACTGAGAACTGATGATGTCCTGCTTGTATGCCAGTCTTAAATGGAAGAAGGATGTGTAGAATCTTTCAAAGATGGATGTGTATATATAGAGTCAGGATATGCCAGTTTTCGTCCAATAAATGCACTCGAAATACCATAATCAACACGTTTTAAGCTAAATAAAGTGATGGGTTTATATAGAAGATGGCCGTGGAGAAATGAAAAAGAAAAGAAGATAAGTCTAGCTAGCAGTGTTGTATCAATTGCATGTTTTCTTTTTTGTACCAGATGGGGAAGAGTAGACTAATGAAGGAAAACCGTGTGGACTTAATTATTCTTCTGGTGTCACAATTTGCAGATTACCTCATTTGACTTTGTTTTCATATAATATAATTTTACTTGAACAAGGGTATCGAAGAAAATGGAGGGTCAACCCAGGGTTGATGAACTGACTGGATGAAAATAGAAAACAAAACTAGCAAAAAAAAAAAAAAAGGTGCGAATGCTTATAATTGTAGACATATGAAAAGTTTTATTTTTAATGAACCAAAGAATCAAAGTTTGCGAAAGGCAAGGGAACCTTTCAAGTAGCAACTTGATTTGGATTTTGGAGCGTAAAGAGGATATATATGGTTGATTGGAAAGCTAACACTATAGCTAACAGAAAATGCCAAATCAAGGTTGGTATGATTGAGTGGACCAAGGGATTCAATTCAACAAACCACGAATCCATCATCCATCTGTATATCATACTACTGCCTCCCACTACCAATTAAGGCTCTATTTGTTGTCATACGGCCCCTAAGACAACAAATGTGTTGACTATTGAATCCTCTATACCCCTTTTATTCCTTCAACAAGAAATGCAGAAAGAATATTTATTAGGCAAGCACGTCTTTTTTGGACCTATTAGGAGTGTTCCATACCCCTTTTCTATTTTGAGAAGCAAAAACAAGTTGATTTTGTTTTTAGAACAACAATTTTTTTTAGTACTGTATGATTTTGAAAAGATGATAAAAGATTATTATATGAAAACATGATTTTCAAATCAGAAATTCAAGAACATATCCTTTTTTTTTGTTTCAGTTTTTTGGAAACAAAAAATACAGATACAATCAAGAACAAGTTGTTTTCATTATTTTTGTTTCAAGAACCAATTTGCTTTCAAAACATATGATTTACTTTGTTCTTTCGGAACTGACCAAAAGAAATACAATTCACACTGAAGAGCACCCTCTAGATCAATGAAGGTGTAGCTAGGTGGGCAGTTGGGGCTGTTTGAATTGAAAGAGGCACGGGTTTGTAATTTGAACCCACAGATATGGCAGGCTGTCTATATTACCAATGGGCGTCAAAGGTGGCCCTGCTAGCTCTTCTAATTGGGTCTAGCCTGCCGCATGGTACACACCAAAAACAAAATTGATGAGAACGGAATTTTGAAAACAAGAATTGAGAGGGTGTCTAGGTACAATGGACAACAATACCAATCTCAAATCACCCCTAATTGAATTTGGTCGTGAAAGGCGGGCTTGCAATGAAAAACATTCATGTTTTTTTTTTTCCTTTCCATAATGTTCTCCTTATTTGCATTAGTACATATGCATGGGAATGAAAATGAAAAAAATGCAAATTCTCATTTAATTTTGTTTTGGGTTTTACTTTATTCTGTTTTATATCTTAATTTACTTCATTTGTACTACAATCAAACAAGATAAGCTAAAATTTGAAACAAAAATAGGTCAGAAATTGGTACATCTCTTGTCTCCTTCAAACCCTCAAGCGGATTTTCTCTTGAATCTAAGGCGGGAATTGGATTCTTTGGCTTTGCCCCCTCTTTGCATCGCCTTTGGTAGGGATAAGCTTGCCTTGGTTTTTTCCGGTGGCGGTGTCGCTGTTGATGTTTTTACCAATGGTATCGTTGTCAAAGAAAAGGGATGGAGGGTAGTATTGGGTTTTAAAAGAGATTATATGTCACCTTGTGTCTTGTGTGTACAGATCTTAATGGAACATTAACGGATGCAAAAGGCAAAGTTAGTCAATTATATTATCAGGAAATTTAGGAATATTGGGTTTTAAAAGAAATTATATATATGTTTGGCATTGATGCCATTTTCTGAGAAAACTTGCTGCTGATGTGTGGCTTGGAGCATCATTTTCTCAGAAAACAGTGCTTTAATTTTTGTTTGGAATCGTTGTTGCCAAGTAGGATGTTTCCGGGGGCAACAATAATTTTTTCTATTTGGTATCGTTGCTCCAGTAAACGTTTTCAGACTGGTACTCATTATCTAGTGCCACATTACTGCCCTGTTGGCAACAATGAGTTGCAGCCCTAGGAAATACCACATTTGGCATTGTTCCAAGCCATGGCTTCCCGATTTCCGAGGCGTGGCTTAGAGCACCATTTTCTATGAAAAAACAGTTTCAAACAAATGCTTGTTTCCTGAAGCACAATTTTTTCCTATGTGGCGCTGTTGCTCTAGGAAATGGCAACGATGCCAAACAGCCCCTATATGTCATCTTGTGTCATGTGTGTACAGATTTTAATGGAACATTAAAGTCAGTCAATTGTCAGAAAACTTAAGAATATTAGATTTTAAAATAAATTATATGCCACGTTGTGTTATGTGTGAACAGATTTTAATGGAACATTAACGGATGCAATGGTAGAGATTATCAATTATCAACAAATACTCTAAAACAACAGATAAACATAAGGATATAGTGTGTCAATTAACTTGATGTTGTTTAAAAACTTTGCCCTACTATTAATTAAAGAAGTGACTACATGTAACAACTGGAGTAAACCAAATGAGAAGACGAACAAAACTAGAAAGAAGCATGTTTTGGACAAAAAGATATGAATAGAGGGGGAAATGTTCAATTGGGAGACGCCCGTAAGAATTAAGCCAATTGCCAACTTGTTTTCAAGTGGGTGTGGCCCATTTTACAATGTTCACATCAACTATGCTTGTATTCTTAGAATACCATGATGGTGTGGCCCATTTTCATCATGGTGTGCCCCAAGTGATTTCATAATAATAGGACTGGTTCACTGTTAGTGATCTGGTTTTGGCTGGTTTTTGGTGAATCAAGGTTTCCAGGGCATGATCGAACTGGTCCTAGGCCTTGGTCATGGTTCCACTGATCCAACTGGCCAATCCAATCTAGTCTTCTAAACAATGCTCCCAAACGTAACAACACACAAGATTCCCTTCTTTGACCAATCCAAATTGTGATGGATTGCATTTGGTTATTTTACAATTTCCATTTAGAGAACCAAGGAATCAAAGTATCCCTCTAATGTTAAAATCTCTATACAAAGTGATAAAATCCTTTATATTTGTGGGAACTTCTCTCTATACAAAGGAATCAAAGTGTTTTTCTTTCTCCAAGTAATCATCCTTCAAGAATTCAATGAATTTTAAATGGATATGCCAACATTTGGTGGCATTCTACCAGTTCAAGTGGTTGGGGTCTTCTTTCATCGTTTACAGTTGCAAGATCAGACCCTTGATTTCCAAAGAGATGCATTCTTTTCTTCAATTAGGATTCCGTAATTCAGTGAAAACAAGTGGATATGGTCATTTCATTAATTGGAAGAGATTCTGCATCTTCAGCCGTTTGAAAGTTGATGTTATAGCATCCACAATAGCATGTTGAGGGAATGGCACAAGGAGAGAATTTGAGATTCAATTGATATTGTGTATTTTGTTACATGGAAGTACAATAGATAACAGAGTAATAGAATTGGAGGTATCCAAATACAATAGGTAATGTGTTTGAATTCAAATAGAAGTTTGCAGCATTATCAATAATTGGATGGAGTATTTGAACTGGACTTGGTATCCTTGGGCTCTGATGTGGACTCCATGTCACTAATAGGCCCCCCTCAAGGTCCATGGGCAAGGTTGGATGTTGATCTTGGTGAGTAAGGGTGTGAAGGAAGCTCGAGCTAAGGACTTTGTGAAAATGTCAATTGGTTAGTCCTTTGAATCAATGTGTCAAACATGAAGTTGGTTAGTCCTTTGAATCAATGTGTCAAACATGAAACTGGATGGATGTAAATACATGAGATTTGCTACGAGGTAAATGGCACCGAAGTCCGATAAAAGACGGGGAGAATATCTTCATTACCCTCATTATAATTAATTAAGTTTTTAACATAAGGTATGAGTGGGCTTGTTCTTATTCACACTTCCATTCCAATGGGCTTTTGTGTGAGGGGGTGTGTTAGAGAATATCAACTATTCAAAGATCTCACTAACAGCTTAAACCATGTCACCTTTGTAGTAACACTGGCTAACTCCCAAAATTCCGCTTCAGTGCTTATACGCACTATAGTCACCTGTTTCTTAGCACTCCAAAAAACTAGATGGGATTCAAAGAACATTGTATTACCACCCATGGATCTCCTATCGTCAATACACCCAACCCAATCAACATCAGAGTAAACAATCAACTGAAGGCCCATACTGGTAGAGAAATAAAACCCAAATATGCATTTCACATACACAAGATAGATGATGGTCTGTGGGCGATTGTAGGTACTGAGCGACCTTGTTCATAGTAAAGGACAAGTCAAGACAGGTCAAGGTGATAACTGTTGTGCTCCCACTAGGCGAAGATATTCACTAGGATCTTGTAAGCTTTCTCCATCATATCTGGACAGTTGAACTGAGGAGTGGTAATTGGTTCAGATCCAAGTAGATCAGTACATTTGAGGAGTTCCATTATATATTTTTGCTGTGACAAATAGAAGCCATTTGTGGTACAACTAAGTTCCATGCCAAGGAAAAAACATCATTCACTCAAGCTTTCAAGGCGAATTCAAAGTGTAGTTGCTGAATAAGGGAGTCCACTGTTGGAGGGTCATTACCCATGAGAACTATATCGTCAACATATATGAATAAAAACATGATCTTTGAGACCCATCTGTAGATGAATAGAGATGGGTCAGAATTTGACCCTTTGAGGAGGCCATGTAAGAGGAGATGGGTGGCTAAGCACTAAAACTACACTCCGGGAGCGTGTTTTAAGTCATACAATGACTTGTGGTTGCAACATGTATACTTCCTCGTGCAAGGGCCCATGGGGGAATACGTTATTTATGTCAAGCTGCCACTTACACCATCCAAAGTGAATGGAAAGTGAAAGCACACATCGTATGGTCTGATGAATCATGGGAGTGAATGTGTCAAGTAAATCAACAGACTGGGCTGTTAAGAGAAACCTCAGGCCACTAATCGCACTTTATAGCGCTCCACAGAAGTACCAGCTTGTTGTTTCACCTTGTAAAGACACTTGCAACTTACAACCATTGCACATCACTGCACCAAATTCCTCGAACATGGTACGATGCCCTTGCATTAAGTGCACTGAGGAAAATAACTGAAGGCTTGCATTAAGTGTTTCCTTAGTGCACTTTATCATTGACCTTAAACAATTCATAAATCAAATCTTCATTAATATATAATAGAAAAGAGAGAAAAATCTGATAAACCATTAAAAGGAGTAATGGCTTCTTTAGACTTTTACATAAGAAGAAGATTGGTTCACTACATGTGTAAGTTAAGGTTTAAGGTGAGAAAATTTGGGTTTAATGTTAGTATGGGTCTAAGCTAAGGTTTATATTTAGGTTGACCCTTAACCTAACTCATTTTATCTAATTTATACCCCTTCTTTATTAGAGAGAGCCAAAAGAGATTAAGAAAAACTTAAGAGAAAAAGAAGGAATTAATGGGAAGGGGAGATGTTACAAACATTAGCTATTAAGGGAGGCGGGGGAGAGATTTAAGAATGATGTTATTAAAGAGTAAATTTAGATTTTATGGGAGATAATAAAGACCCATGAGAGTTTCATTTTTATATTTTAATAATTTATTTTATAAATAAATATGCACATGTGAGAGAACCCATGCTTCATAATATTATCACATATTATAAAAAGAACGATCTAAAGAAGAAAAATTCGAATAAATAAAAATAAATGAACAGATATATCTAATACGAATTAGGAATTTTGTTTGCACTTTGCATCATCAAAGGATCACATGTGGAAAACAGAGGCTTAAAAAAAAGTGGAACCATGGATTCAATAATAAAATCTGCACCTAAGCCAAGAATCAATTCCAGCATACATTGTCCTAAGCATCATATTTGCAACTTTCATATGGAAGAGTTACAGAGAGTAGCTCTTGAAAACCACAAAATCAGCAAGAGTTACAGAGAGTAGCTCGTGTGGTCACATTTAGTCGTCTCCAAAGCATCATATTTGCAACTTTCATATGGAAGCCAATAGGAACAATAAATTTAACTCTATAAAAAATATTAAAATTAAAGATTGGTACAGTAGCTTCCAGAATTTTAACATAGCTTATTTATAGCTTAAAAACTCTTGAAGGAAATCGAAAATGAAGAATTAGATATGAGACAAATCAACAATCATCAAAAACTACAAGCCTTGATAAACGAAATCAGGATATTCGCACTTGAGTCAGGTCCATGAAACCAAACTATGGAATGATCGATCAGCCACATTGAAACTACCTACTAAATTGTGCATTTTGTTTAAGCCGCTCCACTTGTCAATGCAACACTTCTACTTCATATTTGAACCTATTATAGAAAAACTGAAATTAATTCAAACCAAAGAACATGATTAAGACACAAACTTTACTTGAGTTCTACAATGATTTAATAAATAGAAGTTTTGTGAACAAACGATTTGATGATTCCATGAATAATAACAAAATTTGGAGACGTCATTGGTTTTGGGATTCTTTGATATTAAGAGGAGCTATTTTGAATTTTAGCTCTTCTCCAACCCTTTTTAGTGGTAATAGTTTACTACTTCATAGTATAAGATAATATGGAAAATTTAAATGTTCTTATTCTAATAATTCTTAATAGTAATACAGAACCAATTGTAAAAAAACAAAAAAAAGAAATAGTCGGTAAATGAACAGTCTAAAAGTTTATTGTTTCAAGGGTTTGAAATGAATTTATTGGTGGGAAGGAAGTATGCAAGAATCATAATTTGTCAAGATGTAGGAATGATATGGGACAAAACAAAATAATAATAAAATAACATAAAATAAAAATCTTATGGGAAATAAACCAAGTGTAATGGAAACATAGAACCTATTATGATAGTGGTAACTTAATAAGTTTAACCTTTTAGAATAGATGTATTTTTCTTCTCCTCCAAAAGAACAAATTAAAATGGGTAAGGATCTTGTACCAACAAAGAACTCCCAACATTGTCCCAACTGGTCAATGCAACTGCACAGGGAACATCCCTTTTGTCATCCATGGGAAGATGTTCTCGTTGTGCACATAGAGAGAGCACATAGAGAAAGCACATAGAGAAAGCAAAGCAACTAATGTTTAGAACCATTTGATGAGAACCAATTAATTTAATGCTTGTAGGTGAATATATAATTTACTATATTTACCATCTGAACAAAAAATCAGTACGATTGAATTGTTACTATACTACTTTATGTTTAGGGTTGGAGCTTCTTTATCATCAAATAGAAAAAGCATTTAGTAGTTATTCTTGTATGGAACCATTAATTTGTGGGCATTGATTCTACTAGTTGGGCCCCTGCTATGCGTGGACATATCATATCAAGAAAATTTGAAGCAAAAGGAAACCATATGACATTTCAAATGGCATATCATATCTTAATTAATTGGTATACTTTATATCAATAATTTGATAATTTGAATGCTTTTAGATGAAAATGAATGATGTGATAGGTCTCTTAACAATTTTTCAAGAAAGAAAAAAACTAAGTTTTATTCAAATGAAAAGTTGCCTCTTGAGAGTACGAGAACCATGATGTTGTCTAGTTGATTCAATCACAAATAAGTTGTAATGGGAGTAACAAATTTCCTATGTTTGTATTCATTAATTACTAGATTAACCTAAATTACCAAAATTAATTTATCATAAATTAAAACTTTTAGGAAAAATAATATATGAAATTACCAAATTTCATATAACAAAATGAATCACATTTAATTTCCCATATAACAAAACTAATAAGCAAAGTTAATGTACAAAAGATACAAAACTTAGCAAATTTACTTCACTTTCGGAAATTAATAGTTCACCAAAATTAATAAATTAATAATTTCCCACATTACCAAAATTATTCTGTCATAAATTAGAAAAATAATAATTGCTGTTTAGGCTGCAGGAGGCCATGACCTCATTATTTTTTGTATCTCTCTTCGCAGTAATTAAGCACAGAAAGTGACGTCATGGCCCTTAAGCCATTGTAGTCTAAACACTTTGATCTACAAGTTTGTAAACTTTCTTGAACTGAAGGCACAAGAACTAGAGTTATCAGGAGTCAGTAAAGAATATGATAATAATAAAAGAATACAGTCAAATTTAAGTATTAATGGTTGTATATATAGCTTGACTGATGTATTGGAATCGGGATTTGCGCTTTATATCTTACCGTGTATTGAAAACATCTCCTTATAAATAACAATATAAATTACGGAAAACGTTTTCTAATAAGGTGAGTTAGCCTTCGTCAGTGCAAATCCATGCTTACGCAGTTCGAACAGTCTCTTGCAGTCAAGCATTAGGAAAAAAAGCACGAACATATTGCCAAGGTTGTAAAAGCTGTTAGAATGGACGTTGCATGTCTGGAGCCCATCTCAAATAAGATTGAGAGCAGATCCAGAATTCACTGTATTGTTCATATGCATATCCCACCACCATGCCTGATGAAGGAAGATTTGGCCTGACCTCATAGTTATGCGACACGTGGCAGAAACAACAGCTCGGCAAAAGGGTCAAGCCTAAGGCGTGAACAAGAGGACACCAGCGGACCGAACTCCCTACGAGGGGCCCGAACTCACCCTTGGCCCAAAACCAGAGTAATCCAAACTGGCCGACCTTGTAACAGCTCGGGATATACCTCGCCGAACTGGCCAACCTTGTAACAACTTGGGATATACCTCGCCGAACTGGCCAACCTTGTAACAGCTCGGGATATACCTCGCCGAACTGGCCAACCTTGTAACAGCTCGGGATATACCTCGCCGAACTGGCCAACCTTGTAACAGCTCGGGGTATACCTCGCCGAACTGGCCAACCTTGTAACAGCTTGGGATATACCTCGCCGAACTGGCCAACCTTGTAACAGCTCGGGATATACCTCGCCGAACTGGCCAACCTTGTAACAACTCGGGGTATACCTCGCCGAACTAGCCAACCTTGTAACAACTCGGGATATACCTCGCCGAGCTGGCCAACCTTGTAACAGTTCGGGATACACCTCGCCGAACTGACCTGCCCTATAGATACCTCCGAACTCAAGACTTCGCCTTGCTCACCACTCCGCATCACCTTCTGGGCACCAAAACCAAACAAGTCGTACCATGCCTGACACTGAGGAAGTCCGTGCCCGAGGGCGCCACACCTGACTGACTTGGGATCTGACGCTTGGCGGCCGCACTCTAAACGGCTACCTGCCACCGCCACTGACACCGCCATCTCCAGTTAAAGAGATGGTTAGGCAGTGACGGTTCTGTCCCAGCAGAAAGGACGACGGCCGAATTGACAAGCGCAAGGGTAATCATACCCAACCTGACAAGGGCCTCGGAGCGAGTGTGCAAAGTGATTATAAGAGCCCCCTGCCCCCAACAAAGAAGGTATGCAAACTTTGCGCTATCTGGTGTTATCTTGCTTTTGAAGGATTCTAACTTGAGCTTCGGAGCCGCTACACCGGGTTCCCCCTCGGAGCTTTCTCATCTCCTCCGTTTCAGGTTCCCTGCTACCCTGTTCAGAAGCAAGGTCGTTGACAGCTAAGACCGGCCGGATTGCACTTCATCAATTGGCGTCGTCTATGGGAATGCTTCAAAAAGCCTCCCTCCAAACTTCCATAACCTCTTTTCTTCAAAAAACCCAACACTCATGGCCTCCTCCAGCAACGTCGGACGTGGCACGGAGACAAACACCACCGGGGAACAACTTCAAGTCCCCGTGGTGTGCGTTGGACAGTTCACCATCCCCCTTTTGGTGGATGGGATCCCCAGCTTGAACGCGCCACAAGCAGTGGCGCCCGTAAACCTTCCTACCACAAGCATCCCCTTTCCTCCCCCTATTGAGACAACCTTTACTAAACCGACTGCCGTTCCCCTGGCAGCCAGCCAAAACCGGTTGGACGACCTGATGCAGTGCATGCGGGCAATGCAAGCCCAAATGCAACAGTTCTAGCAGCACCAAGTACTGCACAACATCTCCCAGTATCACTATCAACAGCAGTTCCCCCAACTGCCACTGAACCAATCATTGCTTCCATCTCGCCACCCCGCTCCGAGGCCGGTCAAGGCCTCCCCGCAGGATGGACGCCCCCACCAGGGAAAGGCCTCCCGGCCCCAGAACACCCCTAACAGCCAGGCCTCGTCCCCAGGCCGAAGAGAGAAAAATATCATCCCCGCCTCGCAACTTGTAGGCGGGTCGGGAACCTCGCCCGCGAGGTCGGCACCCCGGCGCTCCAAGCCCAAGTTCCCGCTCATGGAAAACCGATTCAGCGCCCTGGCAGCAGACTACCAGCATTCCGGGCCCATCGAGCTCGGTAACACGGAGGCCAGCAGTGCCAGTACAAGGCCCACTCAACAACGAAGGCGCCGGCGAAGTCGCCGAACCGCCACCCGTGTCTTGTCAGAGCTCAGAGGCAAAGAGACGAGCTCGGACAAGGTAGAAGCTGCCCCGATTCTCTCAGTTCCTTCCCCCCTCGCATCAGAACTCCTGGTGGTCCCCTTACCCAGAAATTTCAAGCTCCCACCTCTGGACAAGTACAACGGGCCCTTCGACCCCAACGACCACGTTGATGCCTTTCAGTCCCAAATGCACCTCGCCAGGCCCAGCGAATCGTGCATGTACGTGGCCTTTACCACCACCCTTAAGGGGTTAGCCCGCACTTGGTACAAGAACCTGGCCCTCGGGTCGATAAAGTGTTGGGCCCAGTTCGTGCAGGTCTTCACCGCACACTTTGTCACCAGCCAATGGTGCCCCAAAACAGATGAAAGCATCTTCGGAGTAGTCCAAAGGGAAGGAGAATCCATCCGGGGCTACATCAAGCGATTCAACGAAGCATGCTTGCAAATACCGCGGTTGAACCCTGCAGTGCAGCTCGCGGCAGCCAAAAGAGGGGTGATGCACAAAGAATTCAAATGGCACATTGTGGCTAACCAACCCGCAACCGTGGCCGAATTCCTCAAGCTCGCAGACAAGTTCACGAGGACAGAGGAAGAAATCAACCAACGAACCAAAGGCGGGAACGAGAAAAGAAAGAGGGAAGGCGAGCTCTCCAACCGGATCGATAGGAAAAACCCGACCCGGGAGCCGAAGCTGAACCAGTCGTTCCGAGCTCCCCTAGCAGTTCAGACGGATTACACGCCGTTAAACACAAGGCGGACCGAGATCTTAATGACGATCAAAGACGCCCCGTACGTGAAGTGGCCACCTCGCCTAAAAGGAAATCCGAACGAGAGAAATAAGAATTTGTATTGTAGTTTTCATAGAGACCATGGTCATAGTACCGAGCAGTGTAATAACCTCTGGGACGAGATAGAGGGGCTCATCCATCGCGGATACTTGAGAAACTGTGTACAGCACAACAATAATAACAATAAGGCAGGTCGGCAAGGGGAGCACAAAAAGGATGCCCACGAGTCTAGCAGCAGACCTGTCGAACCGTTGCAGCGACAGCCTCCGGAAGAGAGGCCAGTTCGGGGAACCATCCATGTAATTGCGGGAGGTTCGGTGGTAGCAGGGTGTACCTCGGCAGCGGCCCGGACTTCAGTTCGCAAAGCGGCCCTCGAGGAACGGAACCCCCCAAAGAGACCAAAGACCGAAGAACCAATCTTCTTCACAGAGGACGACGCGCGAGGGGTCCGCTACCCCCATGATGACGCGCTTGTCATTAAGCTAAGGATCAGCGACTTCGAGGTCAGACGCGTACTCGTAGATTCGGGCAGCTCAGCGGACATCCTCTTTAAATCAGCATTTGACCAGCTACAGCTACAGAGGAGCGAGCTGAAGCCCGCGAGCACTCCCCTGGTGGGTTTCAGCAGAGAGGAAGTCAGGCCCCTCGGAAAAATAACAGTACCTGTGGAAGTCGGCACATGGCCTTGTGCGGTCAGACTCAACCATGATTTCTTGGTGGTCGCGACCCCCTCCCCATACAATGCCATATGAGGGCGGCCGATCACGCATTTCCTACGGGCGGTGGTCTCCACCTACTATTTGACCATGAAGTTCCCAACGGACTTCGGTGTGGGGGTAGCGTGGGGCGACCAACTCGAGTCCCACAAGTGTTATGTTGCCGCCCTGAAGGGAAAAACCAAGGCGAACGACGACCTCGAACTGGAGCGGCCTACGGAGCAAGGTGAGGAACGAACTTCGCCCATGGAGGAAACGGTCGCAATCCCGACTTCGGCTATGGACCCAACTCGCACACTTCAGATCGGAGCTTCCGTCAAGGAACCCCTACGAACCGAACTGGTGAGTTTTTTACTCCAAAATTTAGATATTTTTGCCTGGTCTGCGGCCGACATGCCCAGCATTAGCCCCAGCCTGATAACTCACAAACTTAATACTGACCCTGTAGTCAGACCCGTTAGACAGAAGAAACGAAACTTAGCCCCAGAATGCTGGAGGGCGGTCGATGACGAGGTCGAGAAGCTCCTCGCAGCAAACTTCATAAGGGAAGTCCATTACCCGAGCTGGGTGGCCAACCCGGTGTTGGTAAAAAAGGCAAATGGCAAGTGGCGCATGTGCGTCGACTACACCGACCTGAACCGAGCTTGCCTGAAAGATTGCTTTCCCCTCCCCAGAATTGACCGCCTAGTGGACGCGACCTCGGGAAATGAGTTGCTAAGCTTCCTGGATGCCTACTCGGGCTACAACCAAATCCGGATGGATCCATCCGATGAGGAAAAAACCAGCTTCATAACCGAGTTCGGCCTATATTGCTACAAGGTCATTCCCTTCGGACTAAAAAATGTCGGGGCGACTTTCCAAAGACTTGTAAATAGGCTGTTTCGGCCCCTGATTGGCACAAAGATAGAGTGCTATGTAGACGACATGGTCGTCAAGACTCAGTTTTCACAAGAATTAATACAAGACTTAGATTCTGTTTTCCAAATCCTGCATCAGTTTAGCATGAAATTGAACCCCAACAAATGTGTCTTCGGCGTCACCTCGGGCAAATTCCTAGGGTACATTGTCAATCGGCACGGTATTGAGGCCAACCCGGACAAGATAAAAGCCATTCTAGATATGAGACCACCTTGGAAAGTAAAAGAAGTTCAGAGGCTAAACGGCCGCATAGCTGCTCTAAGCCGCTTCATGTCGACAGACCGCTGCCTACCTTTCTTCAAAGCAATCAAAGGCAAAGGGTTCGAGTGGACCCAGGACTACCAGCTCGCGTTTGACGAGCTAAAAGGTTACCTCGCTAGTGTGCCGACCTTAGCCCAGTCTGAGGTGGGCGAGGTCTTAGAACTGTACCTCTCGGCAAGCGACGAGGTGGTCAGTTCGATACTAATAAAAGAAACAGACTGGGTCCAGTGACCCATCTATTATGTTAGTAAAATTTTGCAAGGAGCAGAAACAAGGTACCCACAGATAGAAAAGCTAGCATACACACTAGTGACAGCAGCTCGGAAACTCCACCCATACTTCCAGGCTCACCCCGTCATCGTCCTGACTGACAAACCTCTGAGACAAGTTTTACTCAAACCCGAGGTTTCCGGTCGACTGATGAAATGGGCCATCGAACTCAGCGAGTACGACCTCCGGTACAAGCCAAGAACTGCTATTAAGGCCCAAGCTTTGGTAGATTTTATCGCCGAGTGCACTTTCAGCCACGAAGCCCTACAGGTCAAGCCCGAGGTCCCCAGTTCGGGCGAACCCGGAGCTCCCGAGCCAATAGAGTCTAAACCCCGTGAAGTAGCAGCCAGTGTGGCATCTCTCCTGGTTAGGCGAAACGCAAACTGGGATGAGGAGCCCTGGATCCTTCACGTGGATGGTTCCTCGAACCGGCAAGGCAGCGGAGCTGAAATAGTCTTATGCGGCCCGGGCGGCACAAAATTAGAATACGCACTACACTTCGAGTTCGCGGCATCCAACAACGAGGTAGAGTACGAAGCACGGATAGCTGAGCTGGACCTAGCGCGAAAGGTAAAGGAAAAACACTTGGTCATCTGTAGCGATTTCCAGCTCGTGGTCAACCAAGTTACGGGCGAGTATGAAGCACGCAAGCTCTCCATGATCGCATATTTGGCCAAAGTAAAAGAAGCCCTACTCAACTTCCAGTCACACTTCATCAGGAAAATCCCGAGGTCAGAGAACAGTGAGGCCGACGCTCTGTCCCGGTTAGCCAGCACAAGTCACAACAACATGAGAACTGTTTACATAGAGGACTTACCTCAGCCTAGTATTCTCGGGGGGACAGAGGAGGTCGCTCCCGTCTTGGAAGCAGAGCCGAGCTGGATCGACCCACTCACGAGCTTCTTGATGGACAGAACCCTCCCTACAGAACGCAATGCAGCCAAGAGGGTGCAACGCCAGGCAGCCAAATACGTCATAATAGACGAACGGTTATACCGACGGTCGTACACGCTCCCCTACTTGCGTTGCTTGCGACCTGCCGAAGCCGAGTTCGTACTCCGCGACACTCATGAAGGCCTGTGCAGCGGACACTTGGGGGGCAGAGCACTCGCCCAAAAAGCACTTCGACAAAGATACTACTGGCCAACGATGAAGGCAGAAGCTGTCGAGCTCATCAGAAAATGTGACAAGTGTCAGAAGCACGCCAATATCCACCATGGGGCATCGACCTCCTGGGGCCATTCCCACCAGCAACAGGTGGAAGAAAATTCCTAGTTGTTAAAGTAGATTACTTTACGAAGTGGATAGAAGCCGAACCTCTGGCAACTGTTACGGCCTGAAATCTTTTGGAAGAACATAGTATGTCGCTTCGGGTTACCTCGGGTACTAATCTCCGACAACAGTAAGCAGTTCGAGGATAAGAAGTTCCAAGAGTGGTGCCAGAACATGGGGATTCGGCAAAACTTCACATCAGTCGTGCACCCGTAGGCAAACGGTCAGACGGAAGTCGTGAACAGAGCCATCCTGCGCGGACTGAAAGCACGTCTAGATCGAGCTAAGGGATTGTGCGCCGAAGAGCTACAAAGTGTCTTATGGGCTCACCGAACTACAGAAAAAATCACCACGGGAGAAATCCCCTTCAACCTCACCTACGGCACTGAAGCAGTGATCCCGGCGGAAATCGAAGTACCAACATTGCGATTAGAAACATACGACGATCGGACGAACGGAGACGAGTTACGTACCAACCTTGACCTATTGGACGAGGTAAGGGACCTCGCGCACATCCGAACAGCGGCATACCAGCAGTAGGTAGCTCGCTACTACAATACCAGAGTAAAGCAACGAAGCTTCCGAGTCGGCGACCTGGTCCTTCGTAAGATTAAGGTGCCCGAACCCGGCGTGGGCAAACTTGGACCAAACTGGGAAGGGCCCTATAAAGTAAAAAGAGCGCTCGGAGGGGCATATGAAATCGAAACCTTGGAAGGCAAACAAGTACCTCGAGCGTGAAACATCGTGAACTTAAGGCGATACTACCTATAAATCGCCAAGCGAAGTGGACGAAATCAAGTCCTATGTGATACGATGCAGAGCCAAGAGGAACCTCGGTGTAAACAAGCAAAGAAGTCGAGCATATTATCAGCTCGGCAAAAAATTAGTTCGCTGCAAAAAGCCTTCGCGGTAAAACAGGTCGCGGAAGTATAATAACCCGGACAAGAAAGTGGCATATTCAGTTCGACAAAGAATCAGTTCAGGGAAAAGGAACACTTGGACAAAAAGATTATCTATTCCATTGCAAGAAACAAGAGTACATTGGCCATCAGAAGGGACTTACAAAAAAAAAAAAGGTTGTTACATGCCCGGAGCTACTTCTTCGCCATCAGAAGGCACTTCAACAACACCCGAAGGCCCTACCTCTCCTTCAGAGTCCGGCTCGCCATCGGCAGCATTGGCCATCTCTTGAGTTATACGCGAAGTGGATATGGCACTAACATCGAGGTTGGGGTATGTATTCCAGATCATCCACCTGCTCAGTTTGAACCCCCTCCTGTAAGAATCCACCATCAGATCGTCAAAACGCGGAGAGGCAATGTAGTCTTCGACGGCCTTCTTCTTGGCGTCTTCAATGACTTGGGAAAAAATCTGTGTTCTCTCCCTGATGTCCTTCTGCAGATATTCGACTTGATGCTGCAAATCCAACTTCAAGTCCGCCATATGCTTGACAACTACCTCCATGGCCTCGGTGTCACGCTGAGACCTTGCTTGCCTAGCCATCACGACGCGAGCAGCCTCTTCGGCAGCATAAGCGGCCGCCTCAGCAGCCCGGGTATTCGCCTCTGCAGCACGGAAAGCTTCTTCAACAGCATGAGCGGCAGCCTCAGCAGCTCGCGCCTGTCGCGAGCTCCTCTCCACTTGGGCCGCTAAGGCATGAATTGAAGAATTCACCTACCAAGAGAAACAAGTGAGCAATAACAGCAAAAGGGACAGAATGAAAAAGGCAGACGGAATCCAACTTACCACCATAGCATGTGTTACGGCGCGGCAAGCGACCTGATTCATAGGAAGATCGGTCCACGCCGCGATCTCCTCAGGGAAAGTAGCCTCCCTACACTTCTGAAGAGCATAGTTCAGCATCAACACGCTCCTGAACTCCCCTTGAGCTCCCAAACCCGAGGGCCCAGCCCGCGTATGAGCGGACCCAGAGTGAGTAGGAGCACTTGAGTATGCGCAGGAGCGCCCGTATGAGTGGTCTCAGCGTAAGGCGCCCCGACAGTTTCATGCATCGGTGGAGTCACCTCGGGCTCCCTAGGCAGATCCTCCGGCATGTGGTCTGGAAATTGGGGCTCCTCATCCAGGGGCAGCTCGGTACGAGTTCGCTTGGCGACCCGCTTCCTCCTCTTCATACCTTGGAACAAAAGCCCCCCACGAGTTCTCTCCGCGTCCATCACACCTGCAGAAACAAGTTCGACATCAAAAAAAAAAAACGAAAAGAACAGAGCAAGCAAGAACCTCATAGCTAGAAACCTACCCGAACTCAGGCCGGCTGCAATAAGCTTGGCCTCCGTTAAGTAGTGATTGCACTTTAAACCTTGCCGTGCCCATTGCCGGAGGCCCTTCACCGTCTCTTTATCGAGAGTAACACCTGAATCAGGAGCGGCCTTACCCTACCCGGTCTGAAAGGGCCATCCTTGTGCACTTCACACACCGAAGTAGTCCCGCTTCCACGCCGTGACCTTATTAGGAAGATCGTGCAGAAGCTTAAAACCCTGGCGAGGAGAAAGGTAATACGCTCGTCTTCCCCCAGGAAGAGAACCCGCCTGTCTCTTGAGCATCAAGATGGAGGAGAATATCTCTAAGTCCAAGGGGAAATTCTACTCGCAAAAAAAGGAAACTATCCCCACTAGGTTCCGAATAGAGTTTGGATGAAGTTGGCCAATGGTGACACCGAAGTGGTTTATGACTTCGACGAGAAGGGGGTGGAAAGGAAGTCGCAACCCCGCAGCGAGCTGCTCTCAAAAAATCACGATCTCATCAGGACCGTGTTCCCAAGGAAAGTTGCCCGAAGGAATAAAATACGTATACCCCCCAGGAAGGTTGTAAGACATAAGTATGGATTGAAGCCCCTCAGGCGTCATGGTCGAGGGATCATACCTGTCTAGTATCCGACATCGGCGGGAGGTAGACGCCAAACTGCCCGAAGCGGCTCGGCCTACTGGTTCATAGTCCTCGAGTTCCACCTCAGGATCACTGAGGCAGTTGGGGGACACGGCTCGGTTCGTGGAACCTACGTCGGCCCTACTTGAAGAGTCGTATGAGCTATCAAAGCTAGACATTGAGGAAAATGTGGATTCAGGAAGGTACTCACCGGAAGAAAGTTTTGAAGGCTCCGGAGACGGGAACAAGCCAAGGAACCTTGAAGGCTATGTAACCAGCCTTGACGCGAGCTGGAAAAAACTTGGACGCGAGCTGAAAAGTTGGACGCAAGCTCAGATCGCAGAAGTGACAAATCGACTGGGGTCCCCCACTATTTATAGCTACAGTAACCAAGAATCGACTGTGCAGATCAAAGACGATCCGACGGCCCACGTTTTCGCTGACCGCACGTCCCGTAAGGTCGAGACGTGATTGGCGCATGTCTTTTCGAAAAGAGCGAAATGTCAGCGCATGCCTTTTTGAAACCGACATCACGCCGACACGCGTCTTTCCGAAACTGACTGCGTTGCACGTCTCCCTGACAGCCGCCCGCGCACGTACAGCAGTGGCGCGCCTTTTTGAATGACCCGCTGTCACGTCCCAGCGGTGTGAATTTTTGAAATTTAAAACGCGCGCTGTCACAACCATCAGCATTTATGAGTAGGCACGCTTCCGGCCTTCTCGGAAACCGAAGAACCTTGGCAAAAGCAACTCGCACAGTCAAGATTCAAAGGACGGGACAAATCCACCTACTACCTTGAGAAACTCCCCGCACCAGGGCAAGACCCTTGGCGCGAGGAGTGGGGGGCAATTGATGAAGGAAGATTTGGCCCGACCTTACAGTTATGCGACACGTGGCAGAAACAACAGCTCGGCAAAAGGGCCAAGCCTAAGGCGTGAACAAGGGGACACCAGCGGACCGAACTCCCTACGGGGGCCCGAACTCACCCTTGGCCCAAAACCAGAGTAATCTGAACTGGCCGACCTTGTAACAGCTCGGGATATACCTCGCCGAACTGGCCAACCTTGTAACAACTCGGGATATACCTCGCCGAACTGGCCAACCTTGTAACAGCTCAGGATATACCTCGCCGAACTGGCCAACCTTGTAACAGCTCGGGATATACCTCGCCGAGCTGGCCAACCTTGTAACAATTCGGGATACACCTCGCCGAACTGACCTACCCTATAGATACCTCCGAACTCAAGACTTCGCCTCGCTCACCACTTCGCATCACCTTCTGGGCACCAAAACCAAACAAGTCGTACCATGCCTGACACTAAGGAAGTCCATGCCCGAGGGCACCGCACCTGACTGACTTGGGATCTGACGCTTGGCGGCCGCACTTTAAACGGCCACCTGCCACCGCCATCTCCAGTTAGAGAGACGGTTAGGCAGTGACGGTTCTGTCCCAACAGAAAGGACGACGGCCGAATTGACAAGCGCAAGGGTAATCATACCCGACCTGACAAGGGCCTCGGAGCGAGTGCGCGAAGTGATTATAAGAGCCCCCTGCCCCCCAACAAAGAAGGTATGCAAACTTTGCGCTATTTGGTGTTATCTTGCTTTTGATGGATTCTAACTTGAGCTTCGGAGCCGCTACACCGGGTTCCCCCCCGGAGCTTCCTCATCTCCTCCGTTTCAGGTTCTCTGTTATTCCGTTCAGAAGCAAGATCGTTCACAGCTAAGACCGGCCGGATCGCGTTTCATCAATGCCTTTGGTAAAAAATCAAGTAATAAACAAACAAGAAAAGTGGCCTACCTCTTTAAAGAAATCAAACAATTGGTGCTTCACTTCAGCTCGCCAGCGGTTTTGCTATCATCTTCTATTTCTTCTTCTTCTTCAAGTTGTCATCATGATCATGATCTGATGATAATATATTCATAAGTTCAGGGTCTGCTTGGCAGCCTTTTAGCAGTTGCTAAATTCATTTTCATCTTCAAAGACATAATAACGGTAGAACAATGGCGATGGTGACTCCAATTCTTTCTTTGTGAAAGAACGTCGAGTCATAGAGATGGTTTCAATAATTTAAAGACCTGCAGAAACTGGATGGATGTAAGTACAAAGATGACAGCTTATCAAAAAATATTTCATAAAAACAAAATGAATATATTATATCAAGGGAAAACCATATGAGAGGTGAAAAGTAATTCAACATTTTATTTTAATTTGGTAAGGAAAATGAGTGAGTGTGTAAGCCACTTAATTTGTTGTGTTAAAAATTTTAAACACAAGCTTGTATTAAAATTTTAAAACAAAACAAATAACGAATTATAAACTGGAAAATAAAATGCAATCAAAATATAAGCATTAATTAGTTATTATTTCTACAGGCATGTTATGTGGTCTCTCCAATTAAACCTCAGAAACTAAAAGGAGAGACTTACATGCCGGATGTGTTCAGTTGTGCATCCATCTCGGCTTGCCATTTTTGTGTTATGCTTCTCCTCCATCTCGTTAAGCCATTCTCATCACCTGCTGGTGCCGAGTTTATCGTCCTGAACTCCTCATCCATTCTCCACCCTTGTTCTAGCTCTCTTATACACAAGTTCAGTGTTCTTAGTTCTTCCTTACCTGTTGATGGATTGGATTGCATCTCCAGTGCACATACTTTCTGAGAGGTCGTATCGATTGATATAATAATTCTAGAATTTTCAAGAACTGCAAGCATGAGCATAAGAATTATCAAAACCTGTTGTTTATGTCATATTTTGTTTCTCAAAACAAAAAACAACAGCCACATTAACAGAATCATATCAGGAATTACTCACATTTGACAGCCTGGGCTGTGAACAGGGCTTTCCAACACTGTTGGACAGCTCAGATAGCTAATTGAATGCATTTGAGTTTTTAACCATCCAAACCATACCCCGTGATTTTGGTAAATTTCATTGGCTAGTGTATACCTTAGTACAAAGAAGCAAGAACAGGCCATCTCGATCGGCTGAAGTGAAGATCTGATATGGGTCCGAACTTAAAGAGATTGGATTCTGTCTTCGTATAACTGTTCTTACATCGTCCTCACAGCCACTTGCATCTGTGTATTGAAAATATCTCCGTATCTATATGTTTTGAAGAGATATTCTCAATGTGTGATTATAAATGGCTGTGAGAACAGTATGAACACAATCTTGTGAGGACTGATGAATAAAAAGCTTAACAAGTTGCTTTTGGCTCCTTTAACATATTAAGGCAAGCTTTCCCTTTTAAATAGAATAAGGGGAAATGGTTGGCGATGGTCATTTGATAGAACTAATTAAGATCATCGTTATCTATTTTATTAGCCTGGACGATGATGTATTCTTTCTTGAATGAAAAATAGCTGTCTTTTGCAGCTAGCAATAGGCAACGATCTCTTAAGTGGTTAACTATAAAGTGTACTCTGCGCCTTGCTTCTTCCAATGTGTCGTCCACATCTGAAAATAGTCCCTCACCTACTCCATACTCCACCAGCATTTCTACACTGATATTATGATCTTCAGGGAACAAACAACACAACAAGAATAACTGCTTCGTTTCCTCGTTGGGTAGGTGATTATGACTCCACTCTAGACATCCCAACACCTTCTTCTGAACATCTCTCACATGGATAGGTCTAGACTTCTTCAATTCATTAGCTGCCTCTTCCCATATTTTTATGTCCTGCTTACCTTTCAGTGCTCTTCCCACTATGATCAACGCTAGAGGTAGACCTCCACACTCCTTAGCAACTTTATAATATTGGAGACTCCACATACGAACCTGCGCTCCGTTTAAACAAATCCCAGCTTTCTTCTTCTGTCAAGACACGAAGGTTAAAGATTTGGGTTGATCGGTCCTCCATACTGCCCATAGCATCGCATATATCCTTCTGTCTTGTGGTGATTAGTACCTTGCAACCCATGTGTTGTTCTCTTCCATGAGGAATTCCTATCTCATCTAATTTTACTTCTTCCCAAAAGTCGTCCAGGATTACAAGTATTTTGTTCACCTTTTTCAACCTTTCACACAGCCTAGCTGCTCTCAACTCTGTACCTTCCTCCCCTCCTAGCTGTAGTTCGAGCCAGCTAGCTATTTCTCCCTGAATCTTTCTTATGTCTGGATTCTGGGACACAACCACTATCAGAACCCGATCAAAAAGCTTATCTTCTTCAACTTTCTTTCCAATTTCTTTGGTCAAGACAGTCTTGCCAATTCCTCCCATCCCATACACCCCAACAGTATTGACCCTCGGATCCTTTAATGGTTCTGCTTGGCTAATTAGGCTATCAATCTCCACTAATTTCATCATCGCTCTTTTACTCAAAACGTAACGAGCAGGAGAGCATCCAACAAAACGTTTACCTTTATGATTACTTTGTGCACTGTCAAGGTCAGGAAACCAATGCTCAACTTCGTTTACAGTATCATCTACTTTTATTGCCCATCTCTGCATTATTTGATGGACATCCTCTCTTCTCCTCTGAGCTGCATCCAACAATTGTTGTATATGACCTTTACTCGCCATTAAATCTTTCAATTTTTTCTTTAGGGTTGTTGATGTTCTTTTTATAATGAATAATATAACCACTCTGTCTCCCGACAGGCACTAGAACGCATTTTACCACTTCCATAGGGGGGATGACAAAAATTTCCAACAAGCTCATTTTGGACTTTGGATTTGGATTAGCAGAACCAATATAATTTCAGAAAAAGGAAGAATAAAAGTTTTCAATAAATTGCTTCCTTTTCTTCTTTTTTTTTTTTTCCTTATCAACAACCGAAGAACAACAAGAATTTAACTCAAACTAAAGCGCCAGAGTTCTATGTAATGGAAACGAGGATGATAGGGTAATTATCTATAATAATGAATTCCCGCACCGCTACAGCTACAGCTGCAGCTTAGCTTTGATTCGATTCAACCTGCTGATCCTCTGCTTCGAGCAAACCGTGTTGATGTTCTGCCGCTTTCCGTCTTAAATTCAATAATGATGTGTTGAAACTGTTTTGAAGGATGATGCTTAAATAATACATGCCAGCAATCAGAGAATATTACAGTCATCAATTGTACGGATCTGAAGTGTTTTGTTATGAATGAATCCAAATATGGGCCCCGCAAACGCCTATGTACAACTTTAGGAGATTTTCCCATTGACATGCCATCAATAGGAATAAATATAAAAAGGATTTTTACCGTTCAGTCTACCCCTAGGTGGAGATACTAGTAGACTAGGGGTGCACTGAATCTGCCCGTGGATTGATACCGAATCATATTAACTCTTTTTAATTTTTCAAAGCTGACGGGTCTGTGTTTTAATATGGTCGCAACAGACATGCTCTCGGCTGGAGGAAGTTCAAAAGCAATTGTTTTCAACCCGCAATTGTTGACTCCGTCTGTTGAATTGCCTCCATCCATCACCTCATCAAGATTTTGGGTTCGGAAGGGAGGTCAAAAATCGTTGATTTGATTAAAAACCATTCAGGGTTAGACTGTTGATTTATTTGATGGGTTGCATAATTACAAGTAGGATGTAGGTGATTTTTTTTTTAGTACAGATTCATCCGTTTTTGTAGGCGTTTTGCCTTGGTATTTTTGCCAAAAATCCCTTTTTAGGCTTAAAATGCAATTTATGATACTATTTTACAAATAAAAAAAATTTAAAACTCAATTGGAAAATATAAATTTAATATAAAATAATACATATATGTAAAACATAATTATACAATTTTTATTGATAGAATACACGTTTATACATACCAATACACATATATATACATGTATATACATACATACATATATATATATTATCAGGGACTCGTGCGATGTACGGGCTTTGTTAAGCGAAAGCTAAATAATATAAATACATAAGATTATACAATTATTTTATATTTTAATTTTTTTGAAATAATTAATAATTATTTATATTTTATATAGCACTTAATTTTTTTTGTAATAGAAAAATAAAAATAATTAATTTAGCTAGGACGGTTCATCAAACTGATGAAACCAACCAACCCGACCTAACTTGACTTGAGTTGGTTCTAGTATGTTTTGGTTAGCTTTGGTTCAACAATTTTCCAACCCCGACTATGTCGGATTAGTTTCAATTTGGCCATTTGTAAATAGACAAAAATTGAACTGACCAAACTATATATATATATATATATATATATATATATATATATACATACATATATAGTTTTTAATATGGAAAGTGGAAAAATTGAAAATTCCCATATTTCTTAGTCTAAAATATTTTGTATTATAAATTTAAATTATTTATTTGCTTTTCAATAATACTACTATAATTTTTTAAATTTAATATTAAGTTTTAAGTTTAAATCTTTTGAGTCAATTGACCAATTTGATACACGGGTAAGCCCAAGCCAAGATTTTCCTCTTTATAAACAGAAAATGACTAGGCTTGAGCCCAAGCCTGAAGCTTGATCTAGACAAATATTTTATAGTATATTAGTTATACACTATTAATAGTATATTATATATTTTTTAATATTCTATATATTATAATACACAATACCTTTTTCACTATTAATTTTATTATTATATAATTATATTTTATGTGTTATTAACATATATTATATTTTTTACTATATACAAAATTATCGCGGGCCCATTTGGCTCATCTTTCCCCATGGTCTTTTGGCTGTTTACAAGTCGGGAAGACCGATTTTCGGTCTATTCCCGTTTAGCTCATGGAAGATCTAGCCGCCAAAAAATGGTGTGCCGAAAAGACGTGAAAATCCCATTTTAGGAAGCTTCCCATGTCTTTTGCGTTTTAATCTTGCGTGGAAAGACGTAGGTAGACACACGAAAAGGCGCACATCTGTCAAACTGTCTTCAGCCTGCCCAGATCTTATGTCAAAAGCTCAATGCGTCTTTTGACTCTCAGAGCTACAAGAAGTTCTTCTCCAAAAGACATACCAAACGGGCCCTACGTCAAGCTTATTTGGGAAAGCCCGAGCCCGACCTAAAAAATAGTTGGGCTTGATGTTTAAAGACCTTCAACTGATCCGAAATGACCCATGGACACTCCTAATTTTATCTAAATTAATAGTCTAGTCTCTAATAAATAGCAATAGTTTAATCTCCAATAATTATTGAGAATTTATAGCAAAAATACAAAATTATTGAAGATAAATTTATATTGAAAATGCAGCAAATAATTAATATATATACAATGAATACAAAAATTATAAAAATACAATAAATACTAAAAATATATTAAATTAGTCCATAAATAGTTTAATATCCAAAAATAGTTTAATCTCTAACAAATATTAATCAATAAATTGTAACAAAAATATAAAAAATCTAATATATATGATGAATTAAATTTAACTTTTAAATAATAATATTTTAATCTCCAATAATTATTGGAAACTTTTAATTAAATAACAAGAAAAAAATAGATTTATACATAATTGTTAAAAATATATTTATCACAAATACAAAAATTAATTACTAAAAATGCACTATATATTGGTTTTAGTATATACAAATATATAATAAATATAGATAAATACTTCAAAATTATTAATACATTATTGTTTTAAATTTATTACATAATCTCCTAATTTAATTTATTTTGAATTAATAAAAAAATATGATTTAGTTATCATTTTTTTATATTTAACATATTTAAAAACTAGTTATTTACAATATTATTTAGTTATTCAAATAATGTCATTATTTATGTTTTTAAAATATTAATTATTTATTGAATTTAATAATCTATAAAATTATTATTATTATATAATTTCGTTAAATTATTAGTTCGAACATTATGAAATCTATTATCATCACTTTTATAGTTGTAAGAATTTTTTTAAATTTATTACATAATTTTGTTCTTTTAAATATTTAAAATTTAGTTATGTTGAATATTTAGTCATTTAAAATATTTAAAATTTTTCTTTAATTTTATTTATTTTAAAGTTTTTAAATTATATTAAATATTATGCTATATAATTATTTAGCTATTTTTAATATTTTTTATTTTAAGTATTTTTGAATAATATTTTTTTTAATTTTTATTATGTGAGTAACGTTTATATAATTTTTTCATTTAAGTTTTTAAATAATTATTTAGTTATTAAATTGAATAGTCCATAAAAATATTATTTTTGAGTTTAATAAATATTTTAAAGTTAGTACATAATTTTATTATAATATTAAAATAATTCTCAAATTTTTTAATTCAAACTTTCTTGTTTTATTTGTTTGTTAATTTTTAAAATATATTTAGTTATTTATTTTAATTACCTATAAAAATATTATTTAGGTTTATAGTTATTACATAATTTAATTATAATATTTAAATAAATATGAAATTTTTTAATTCAAACTTTCTTGGTTTATTTGTGCGTTTTTTTTTTCAAAACTGAAACCAAATTCTTGAATCCAATTTCAAATACATATTTTGCTCTCACTATTCAACACAATGATCCATAAATTATCAATTTTTATATTAGAAAATTGTTTTTTATTTTAAGAAACCAATATTTTGTTGGTTTCAAAAAACATATATTGTTTTTTGAAATAAAACCAGCTTTTTTTCTTTACAAACAAGAAAAAAGAATTCAATAGGATGTTTTTGCTTTTTTTTTCTGATGTGGCAACTAGAAAAAACAAATGAAAATAAATATATTTATGTCATAAAACGCCTCCTAAGAGTGAACTTATTTCATTTGATTTAATTGAAAATCCCCTCGGGCGTTTCATTAGCTAGAGACAAATAATTTTTTCTACTGATATCAACTAATCACCCGTAGAAAAGCAAAAAAAAAAAGTATTTTTGATTTGCATCTATAAAATAACTTACTGAGTAAGCTTACATCAGAATTAACTTGCTTATATTATATGTGATGATAATAGTAAATATACTGATGAACCAAATGTAACCATGAAAACTAAAAACAAGGACCATTCTTTCCTCACAGAAGTACCATTGTAGATCAAACCTAAACCTATTGTGGATTCTAACAGCTTTAATTTATGTACGGCAAGCTACAATTTGGCTGGTCGAACGGCGTTCACATTTGTTACTATTCATAATTCTTATACCCTCCTAAATTAGTTATCAAGTAAGAATAGCTTTGTAGAAATCATATTTATAGCTGATATACTCATATAGAGGTTGTCAACATAATGGTTATTGGATTTCACCAAATCTTGGTGATTAATTAAGATAGCTCAACCATATAATTTTACTATTTCCATTGAATTGTTGTTTCACTCACTCTACATGAAACCAATATATCTTGGTTCATTGAATGTGGATCCCCTTTTTAGACAACCATAATATGGTTATAATAAATAATTGAATCATTCTTATTAAGTTTGCTGATATCGTTATCATTCATATCTCAAAAAAAAAAAAAAAAATCAAATAAGCTCTAATTGATGTTGTGAAAAAATTCAAGAAAACAGATTCGAATGGTACTTGATAGTATGTGATTTGGATGCTCCTAACTATAGGGTAGTTCGGACGCCTACCGCCAAGTAGGTTGCTCACACTACAAAGAAAGGGAGGTATCAGAGAACTCGGGGTGGTTAACCCGGCGAGGTCGCTCTGGTGCTTAAGTCAGTAATAGTATATGCGAGCTAAAGGTTTGAGAATAAGGAGAGCTAGAATGCATTAAATCGCGTGTACCTAGGTTTTAGGGGGTTGATGTCCTTATATAGTTGAGTTGTCGTGGTCCTTACGAATCGGCTCTGGGATCCCCGGCTCGCATAGATGAGGTCTATTTCCGCCTTAGAAGGAGAGTAACGTACTAGCCAATGAAGTCTATTGTCACCGTCCAATTCGAGTCGGGAGAGGATAAGACTTGCTGTTATACGGCGTGATCCCAGAAGATTTAGAGTTCATTTGAAAAGCTTCTGGAGTTGACTACGTATCACCTTGGTACTCGTGTACCGAGGTGGCTCATTGCCGAGGTGCCCAAACAGTAGAGCCATAAAATAAACATGGAAAACAAAAAAATTGTTGAGGATAAAAATTGAAAGTAAAATCAATATACAATTGGCATTCTCATTTTTTTTGCATTGGAAAAACTTTGACTGATAACGTACGGCCCATTTAATGATAGGTTACATACCGAAAAAATAAATAAATAAATAAATATATATATATATATATATATATGAGGATGGGAACAAGTATAAAGGGAAAGTAAAAGTAAAATCAAGCTTTATAAACGAGAATGGGAACAAGTGTTTATCCAAAAAGCCTAGAAGCAGATCGTACCTCTTGATGACAAAGTATACCAAAAGCAACTTCCACTAACCACCGGAAAACAAAAACTTGTATTTCCTCTATTTGATTTTGAGCCGAGATAATGATAAAGTGCGCATTTGCTAAACTCCTTCAAATAAGTGTTGTCATACACCGATCTTTCCAATGTGCCACTAAATTATGGCACACTTTGAGAAAATTGAAACATTCGATTCATTAAACATGTCTTCTAAGTCAGACAAAACACTAAATTAACCATTGAATCAAAGCACAACCAGTAACTTTAAATCCAAGATCACTCCCAAACCATACCATACAGTTGTTGCCACTTCACATTCTAGAAAAATATGATCCAGTGATGTTGGGTTGTTATTGCAAAAAGGACAGTAACAGGACAGATACTTTCTACCTTTTTGGATCTTTTGGCAAAGGCCTCCCTTGTAGGGAGCATATTTTATATGGAAGCATCGCCAAACAAACATGTGGGTTCTTTGAGCTTTAGCAAGTCTTCATGCCTTGTAAGCCCCCCAGCTGCCACTAAAATTCCTCTAGGGGAAGCTGTCCAAATGAGCTTGTCTTCTAAGCTATTTTCATAGGATAGGATCCGAATCTAATGAATGGCTTCACATCTAGTCTAATTTGATCGAAAGAGAAAATCATCACCCTCCTCATTCCACTACCCATTCTCCCACTTTCAAATGAGAATTTTGTTCGTTTCCTTCCTAAAATAATGGCATTAACGCCCCAACCATTTCCTATCATCCAAAGTGCACTTGATTGGATGCAGGTTTTTGATCAAGAGGATTGATGCCAAGGTCAAGGTCATGTACTGTCACACCTATCGAAAGGTAATCGTGTAGTTGATTGGTTTGCGAATTGAATTTTGCTCATTCAATTGATGTATCTTTTCCTTCTCTTTCTAGTCCCTCTTCTTGTTCTCTTTGAGCTATTAATTTCATCACACACCTGTGCTCCCAAGTAAAACAGTCCTCGCATGGAAAGGGAGTGACGCTCCCACCCTTATAACCTTGATTTCACCTTCTCTATAATCATTTTCCCTTTTCTACACAACCTTTGCACCCAATTTCATCTTTTGGCATTGACTTGACCCCCCATGTCCCTAGATAAATTCCCTCTTATACCCTAGATAAATTTCATCTTTTGGCATTGACTTGACCCCCCATGTCCCTGACCCTGAGTAGTAGTTTTTATATCCTTCTATGGGTATTCTTGCTAATGAACATAGGTGTGACGTATCCAAGTTTACTTCTTGACCTGACCAACTTCCAAATTGTTTCAATCAATTATACAGCTGTTGGGTCTCCTGTGGTGAGAACTTACAAAAATAAGAATATCATCAACATGCATCAAATAGTTAATCCTACAGCCACCTCCTCCAAGTGTTACCCCCGAAAGAGATCGAATTATTCTCCATAGAAGATAGAAACAGTCGGAACAACACATCCATCCCCATTCCCCATGATGAAAAGATAAGGTGACAACGGGCATCCTTGTCTCAGACCCTACAAGGATTGAATGAGGGACAAGGAAATCCATTGTAAAGGATAGAGATACCAACAGTGGAGAGACAACGACTAATTAAATTGCAGAACAAATCTGAGAAACCCCAGAGCTAGAGTACCTTAATAGAGTAAATTAACATATTATCTGTATTAACCTAACTAATTAATTAATGAGAGTTAAATTAAAATTTTCTTTTGAAGCCAACGCAAGTTGATTAAATAAATAAATAAATAATATGAAATAAAAATATATTTATTAATAGTAGAAACAAAAATAGTATAGTTTATTAATGAGTAAATTTCTTAAACTATCCTTATGGTTTAGCTAATTGATTAAGTTTATCATTACTCTTTGAAAATTGACTAATGCTATTCTTATTGTTTCTGACAATTGATTAATCTTTATTAATCATTAGCGCGCATCAATATAGATATAAAAAAGACTATTTTACCCTCCATTATAGATCATTCAGATCTCTTTCTCTCATTCTTTTTGCCTCAACTGCCATAAATGTAGATCGGACAACAATACTCCTCCAGCAGTTATGGCCAGAACTGTAGATCTCTCAGAACCACTGAAACCACCACTCTTCTCCAAAATCGGCGCTCTTCTGTGGAACTGCAGAGGTCGGTGCCCTTCTCGTTCTCTTCGGGACCACGGCAACTGCCGCTCTTCTCAAGGCATGCACACTCAGATCATCACCATGACGTCGGCAAGACATCCCCTTTTCTTCTTTGTCGCTCTTCTCTCATATCCCATTACATTGGTCCACATCAAAGATCTTGCGAATGCACAGAATACTTACCAGCAACTTCCCAGAGGAGATTGATGGGTTCATCTTTGGAGAAAGGTTCTAGGAGCTTATGGATTGGCTCTTCGGTATCATCATCACCTTCGTTGGCACCATTTCCATCAGTATTTTCTGCCAACACCACATCCCCTTCAGCCATCTCCTCAATTAGAAACTCCTTCAAGCGCTTCTTCTAAAGCACACCCATACTACGAGTTCCGCATCAGGCATCTGGTTTGGGATCAGACTATAGCCTTCACGTTAATCGGCTTCTATAGAAGGAGCAGGCTTTAGTCACCCGTAAATTTTATCCTGGAACTTGATAATCAAGGCATGAAGGAGCCGAGACCTTGACTGGAACTCATCTCACAGTAACCCATGGAATGAAAATTAGAAGCATGATGGCTAATGTGAACCAGAATTCTTGCTTTTTTACCAATTTAGCGACATGTAGGTTGTAGATTTTAGATTCTGGTTCGTAGGAGAAGGTAAGGATGACAAAGGTCTAGAGGAGACCGAAGGTTGTCCAACCTGCAAAGTGATGGATCCTTTCGAAGATATTATGGTGGAGATGACAGACAAGGGGGAAAGCGGCCAAGCATGAAAGGCAGAGAAGAGCAAGGATGTTTGTTGTTGACAGTGCAGAAGCTGCCTCTCCTGCAGCACTTGCACTTGTAGAGGTCAAAGGGTTTTTTAGGAATGGAGGTGGGAAGGATATTTTTGATATTTTTGATAAATATATTAGTCACATGATATCACATGTAATGAAAAGTTAACAAATGCTAGCACTAATTTAGTCAATTGTCAGAAACAATAGGGATAGTGTTAGTCAATTTTTAAATAATAAGGGTATAATTAATTAAACTAAAGGGTAGACTTAGTCAATTGTCAGAAATTACCCTTTACTAATATGGTCTAAATCAGCCTCCCACAAAACTGTTCCCTACAACGTTCCACAGCATATCTCCGCTATGTATTGAAAACATTTCTAAATGATAATCTCAAAAATAATGATATGATGTTCAGGAGATATTCTCAATACACGTCTTTTGTGGGGGCTGATTTGAACTCGTAAATTAACTTGTTTTACCCTATCGTAAATTAATTATAACGTTATTTAATTACATTGACCACTTATTGTTGTCAATGTGTAATAATTACATTGACATTTATTAATTAATTGTCGCCCCCAGTTGCCATTTAATATTTATCAATGAGATTTAATTACAATTAAATCATGTTAATTTTAACCAACCAATGAAACAAAAACTAAAAATAGGAAACATAGGATTTGGAAATATGGAATAAGGAAACGATTTTATAAGCTTACTGGACATCTAGGTAGCCTCTTTTTTAGGAAGTTTCCCGTTATAACACGAATTGAGTCGTGCTAGATGGCTTAATGGGTGGGTTGGGTAGGGAAAGGAGAGGGCTGGCCATTTGAATTTCTGTATTATTTATGGCTATTTTGACATTTAGTGATATATTCATAAAATTTGTATGCAGTTATTACTGTATCCAAAGCATCTCCATATCTTTACTGTAAACATAAAGACACTAAAGACAACTGGGAGATCTTGATACTGAGCCGAACCGAAAAAAGAGAGAAAGATGATTTATACTAACATAGAGTGGGTCTCCAATAATCTCCTCCAAATCCAATGAGCTACCCCATCTGACGACACTAATAAGTTTTCTGATAAAGGATAATTCCATAAATAAGAAAGCTGATCCTTCTTACAGTTCAAAAGTTCAGATGTTTGAAACAGTCTCTCTATGTATCCGCAGGGGGTAAGGCTATCGTACATCTATCCCTCCCCAAACAGCATTAGAAGTAGGGAGATTGCCGCTTGTAACGGCAAACTGGGCAAGTAGTATGAACTCGGAACCAGGGAGTAATGCAGTCAGAATGGAAGATGTGGATGCAGGGTGTTGCCCTCACTTCCTCATCAACCTCAAATGGATCCCTGCAAACTGGACAGTGTGGATCTTTTTCTAAATGGGTTGATGTGATCTTGACTCTTGCCAAGACATCGACTGCTGAAGCGGATCCCTGGAGTGGACAGTGTATGACTGGGAAGTCCAGGGCCCGCGATGATCCACTCAGCACCAAATATGGAGGAGGAGGTGATGGTGGTAAGATCTCATACTGCTCATCATTGTCCGAGGAATCACTTTGCCACGACCCACTCAGCACCAAATTTGGTGGAGGTGGTGGTGGTAAGATCTCATACTGCTCATCGTCGGAGGAGGAATCATTTACAGACCAGGCAGGCTGTAGAGGCACAGATGGTTCCGTGTTCTGGTTCAGCTCCTCGCCCATGGAAGCAGTTCCCTACATCACTGAATTTTCCAAAGCCCTAGTGTCTGGGGCTGGGTAAGGAGAACTTGCAGACATGGCTGCGGACTTGGGCTTCAAAGCTCAAATGGGTTCAACCAATTTCTGGGTATCTGTTTGCTTGTGCTAAGGAGGTGAAAGGAGAAAGAAGCATTAAACAAGCACTTATTTAAAGATATAGAAAGCAAAAAGGAATGGCTTTTTTGAGTTGCTGAAAGCAATTCGTATGGGGTTTGGCTTTTTCTTAAAAAATTCACTTACCCACGAAGGAACCATACGGATGGTGCATCCTTGGGGCACCATTAGCATTTTGATTGTAGAAAGTAGAAGAACAGTGTCCTTTATCTAGCAAAAGTAAAAGAGAAAAATGCTCTTTTACAACAGACATAGTAAACTAGATCATGGTTTTTAAAACCGACCCAGAGACCGAAACCGGTCAGGGGTCTGGTTACCAGTCGAATGGTCCAACCGTTCGAATCGAATGGTTGGCCCGTTCTGATAAAAATAATAAAAAATGGTCAAAATCATTTAAACGGTTAACTGCTTGAGTCAGCTGTTTGCTGATCAAAATCAATGGTTTTTGAAGAAATTCCGGTTTTGGGGAAAACCGAAACCGGTCACCTGACCAGTTCCCGGTTTTACTGGTCAGATCCGATTTTGAAAACCATGAACTCGATAGTAATATATTTGTATTAGATTGCTATCTCCTAATTGGGTCGAGACTTCAAAGTTGATAAGCATTAAATGATCTTTGATTTGAGCGGCTTGGGAGCGGCAAATATGTAGAGTGTAAAACAGTTCATATAAATTGCAAAATTGGGTTAGTTTTGCAATGAGGAATTTACCTTCTTACCAAATAGACTTTTAGCTGTAATGGGTGCAGACATGAATTCCAATAATGATTATACATTTTTTTATTAAAAGCCCACTTGAATGCAAATTTAATTCATAAATGTAATGTTGTCAAAAACAGGCAAAAGTGAAACAGAGTGCAAATTTACGCTGAACCAGAATTTACACTCCATTTGCATTGTTTCCAAATGCAGCCTTAGGCTCAGTTTGGAAGGAGTACAAATACAAATATGTAAAGTGCAAAACCTTGTATTTTGATGTATTTGTACTGTATTCATACTCCTTCCAAACTGAGGCTTAGGAATCCATTATAATAACAATGTCCCGAATTCTGACAGTGGAGAAATCTGCTTCAGTGAGATGTGAATGTGTGCTTTCCGG
Organism: Nelumbo lutea; assembly: GCF_056320005.1. Classification (NCBI taxonomy): domain Eukaryota; kingdom Viridiplantae; phylum Streptophyta; class Magnoliopsida; order Proteales; family Nelumbonaceae; genus Nelumbo; species Nelumbo lutea. Next base: position 45,326,004 of record NC_142688.1, read on the forward strand.
TTTCTTTAACCCTTTATACTTGCAAAATAAATGTGTAATTTGGTCGCTTGATATGGTTTGATAAAAAATACAACCTCAAACGGTGAGATGGTCTTACAATGTTAGTAAGAAGTTGCTTAATACTAATGTTGTTTGTCAAGGATGTAGAAAGTTAGAAACAAGTAATGCAAATAGGGGGGATCTTATTTGGCAATCGCATTGTAGCAAGAGTCAGATTAAAAAGATGGAAAAGGTAGATGTTAGTGTTTAGTATACCACAAATAACTAAGAAAGGAAAATATGAACCATGACTAATTCAGAGCGTTGATTTGGATAAATCCTGTGCTAGAAACTGGTTAGTGGTTACTTCCAATGGAAAGACAAAAGATAATCTGAAAATGAGGTGGCTAAATTACAGATTTGTTACTCTTAGACAAAGGTAAATTTGGATGTTTCAGAATTAAAATGGTAATGGTTTTATCTGAGGAGAGGTTTCTCTTTGAGCCAAAATTTCTCGGAAATTCCCCTTCACTTAACAAAGGATGCCAAGTTCCTAACTTTCTCTGGAATTCACCTTCACTTGAACTTGCCCCGACTTTTGGATACCTCTTTCAGAGACCCCCTTGTCAGACATTCTGTTAGAAAATGATCAGCGTTTGCAAGATTACAACGACACCCTCCATTCAACTTTATCTCTTTGAACCAAATTCCGCCAATTGGTTCACCCATTCCCACAAACTGAACTAGAGGAGATAGAAACCAAGGGCATTCTCATCATACAAAATTAGTTAATAGGGTAACCTGGTTGGTCAGGGTTAGTTTCGTCATTAAGATATAACTATAGTGCATGTGGACTACTTCAGTTATGGTCATTAATATTGATTTGGCACAATGTATAGATGTTAAAAACAAAAGTATCTAACAGGAGGTGCTGGAGGGTACATAGAAGTCATGGGAATTTTAAGAGAATGTTAGAAAACTGAAGGATAGTTTCTGATATAACTCAAATCCTAGTGAAGTCTGATGCATTGAACCACTTAAATGTACATTTTAGGGGTATGTTCAGAATAGTAAAAGGGATAAAGGAATGGAGTTGTCTACAGACAGATATGACTTCAAATGCAATAATAATTCAACAGTAGTGGATAAGGTTAACAGAATGATTGACATCCTTGAACTGAAAAATATTTATTCACATATTCCACACCAATGTATTAATTACAACAGTAACTTATGTAGGATCATTAAAGGATATAAAGAATTAATGGATGGATACTATTTAAACGTTTGAAATCTTAGATGCTGATCTCAACTTCTGCTTTAAATAGAATTGCTTCAGCTAGTCATCACCATGAAGTAGAAGGTTGTGAAACACTGAAAGCCATTAGCATCTACAGAACCAGCAAAAACCTGAAAGGATTAAAGGTGATAAAATGTAGTTAGTATAAACCATTAGCATCTGGGAAACATTCATGGATGAATAAAATCAAAAGAAGTTGTGCACTGTCATACAAGAAATGACATCCAAATGCCCTGTGGTTGAGAGAGAGTTCAGGACAGACCTCCACCACAATGTTATTAATTTACCAGGAAAATAAGACCACAATATTACAATTTAGCTTCTGGTATAATGAATAAAGAAGCCTACCCCATATAGTTTGGACAAGGCTTTGTTAAATTTGACTTCACTATATATGGAAGCAAGAATTTGATATCACATTACTGTTATAGTTCAGGTGTTCATAGGAGAAGAGGAAGTCCAAAACTAATATATAAAGGATGGGAACTTGATAACTATATCAAGACAATGGTTGAAACACTTAGGCTGAGTATGTTTATCCCTTATTGAAAGCGTTACATCAAGAAATAAGTCCTAAATATCTGATAAATGAATGAATATGAACCATCATGGCTCCAAGTCTTGGTAGGCATTGATTAATAAAAATATTCGTTCAATATCACCTCCTAGATAGGTCATCTTTGAAAGAATTTTATGGGATGATGAAAAAGCATATAAGGAAAACCTTTTATGCCTACCACCCCGCCTTTATATTGTTTAATGTAGGAGATCTTCCTGATAGAATTCCTGAAGATCGTTCTATTTTTCTTATTTTTCTATGGGTTTTCCATTCAGATGTACTGCAGTTGAATCTATTGAGAATTTGGTGTGGCAATATTTGCTTTAATTGATAACTTGATGCTTTTAAATGAACCAAGTTTTGACAGGATGGATGGGGCAGTCACTGTTGTAAATTACAAGGGGACTACACCATGATGTTTTTGGATGAACCCTGGAAGTGATGATGATTGCATTTCTCTCATTCCAGACCTTGGGGTATGAAAAATGGAAAGGAATGTGAGTGGGAAAATACCATCAAGAATATAAATACATGCCATAGATGGCACTGCTTTGCTCAATCAATTTCTTACTACAGTCGTGGCATCCTAGACCATTGGTGGGTCCATCATTTCCTTATCCACTTGAAGATCATTCATACAACAGGGCAATGACAATGCAAGCCTAATAGGTGTGGTGCTGATAGTTCAACATCCAATGTAGGACCCATTCATCTATGCATTACTGCATAGTGCAGGCCTTTAATTGGTGGATCATTGATTTGATATTGAAACACAAGGTATCATAAATTCTTTTGATTGCTTTTCCTATTCTGATGCTGAAAAAAAACATAGAAACTGTTGAATGTCTATGAGCTTCATTAGGCAGATCCCTCCTGTTAGATTGGATAGACTCTTTAGTCAATCTTTCCTAAGGAGCACTAAGAGAAGAGGCAGAATATTTTTTTTCTGATAAATAAGAAGAGGCAGAATATTGTGGTGATGCAGAAGGGCAGTGGTAGTTTGGACAATTTGGGAGGAGAGGAACACATGAATCTTCGAGGAAAAAGAGAAGAATAAGGAGGCAATTATTGAGATTGTTAATCCAAGGGTAGCAGTAGCACACTGGGTGAAGACCATGTAGCTATTTTCAGATTTTACAGTTGAAGACTTCTTCAGAAATTGGAGTTCAATTGCTGGCTCATCGTCTAGGAAGCAAAGAATCCATGAGGTTTGGTCACCTCCAGATAGAGGATGGATGAAATTAAACTTTGATGGAAGTAGTTTGGGAAATCTGGGACACTCGGCAATTGGATGAGTGATTCAGGATGGGGGGGGGGGGGGGGAACATATGTGGATTGTTTTTGAGGCCAATTGGACAAGGTGATTCAGTTACGGCAGAGTTAATGACTGCTGTTTCTGGGCTACAAAATGTTAGGGAAATGGGAATCACAAGGTTAATTGTGGAAGGGTATTCAAAAATAATAATTGGGTGGCTGAGGAAAGGAAAGGGGGTGATTTGGCAATAAAGTAATGATTTCAGGCGGTTGAAGATGTTGTCAATGGCTCACAACATTCAATTTAGATGGGTAAGAAGGTTCGCTAATGGATTGGCTGATGGATTAGCTAAGCAAGGAATGCATCAAAATCACTTGTATTGGGCTCAATTATAATGCGATGGAGGGATTCTTTTGGTGTAAAGAGTGCTCAGATTTAACAACTTCTTGCTGTAACATTTATCTTAATTAGTTTTAATAAAATTTTCTTTATTGTAGATAAAAAAAATGTCTATGAGCTTCATTTGGGCATTGTGTGAGTGCTGTATTGGTTCCCATTGGAACCAAGACAACTCGGACTTGGTAAGTAATGTTAGGTTGTAATTGATGTGTAATTTAATGTGGAAAGAAATGAAAATGCTATAACTTTCACAACTTGGGTGTAGGGGTGTCAACGGTATTCAAAAATCCGATTTCGAATTCGATATTCGACATAATCGAATCGAATTCGGATAATTCGAATATCTAATCGGTCGAATTCGAATATCCTATTCTTATCGAATAGTTAATTGGATTCGAATTCGGATATGACCTGATTCGATTCGATAAATATCTGAATTCGACCGATTATTTAATTCTTATATAATATATAAAATATTTTATATAATTTATATATAATAATTAAGTTATATAAATAATTTATATATTTATATACTTTATATCAATAAAATATTTATTTTATATATTTATTAATTATCTAAAATAATTAATTAATCGAATCGAATATTCGAATATTTAATCGGATTCGAATTCGGATATTAATTTTCAATATCCGTCAGATATCGGATCGAATTCCAATATCGGATTTTCTAATCGGATTCGAATTCAGAAATTGCCTGATCCGATTCGAATTCGATCCATTTACACTCCTACTTGAGTGAAGCTAGTAGCCTGCCAAACTACAGTCTACCCAAGAAAAGATATGTCCCTTGTGGAAGAATAAAACCTGTGAAATGAAAAAAGAAAAAAAAATGCAAGTAGGTAAACCTTGCATTGAACACTTCTGAAAATACAATATTCAACACACAAATTGAGAAAAAGAAGATATATTACCAGAAAGAAGAAGGAAACATCCATAACCTATCTTGATATTTGCACATATAAGATTTAGACAAGGGAAAAGAGATATGAAGAAGCACTGAAAACATTCAGCGAGGAAAATGACACTACAATATATCATTCACATGTTATGTATCAATATCTTTCACAGGTGCCACCTCAAATTAGTCACACTTACCTGTCTAAGAAACAGTTCAGTCCTAACATGGACATAAATTGCTTTTAGTGCAAGCAGCAACATATACAAGTCTAGAGAAGAAACCAAGAACGCCACCAGGAGTGTGCTGGAAACAGGTAGATGGAACTCAGAGAATTCAGCCTTAACAGCATAATAAATGTAGATTTCATCTAAAACAAAACAAGAGAGGAAGACCACACACCTACCAGAGAAATCCTATAATAAAGTCATCCATGAAGGGAAAATGTAAAGAAAATGTACAGGATCTTACAAACTGACATTAGATAATAGGTTCTATCAATAAACTTTTATATGTCTTTTCCCAACATCTTGAATATTTTTACTTATACAGAACATTGACCTATCATCAACAGAGTGGCCCTCACTAGTGTTACCAATTACAAAATGGGTGTCAAGATCACTATAGGTCGCCTTTGTTGGTTAGTGGCCAGAGGCCCTCGATTGGAATGAAGCTTTAGCCATGTCAGTAGAGAACCTTCTTGGCATGGTCAAAGGTTTGGCTAGGTAGTTGAGAAATTCTGGCTTAAAATCCTACCTAGTTGGACACTTGTCCATTGATCCAGCGGGCTGAACAGGTCCAAGTGAAGTTTACTAACTGCTCTCCATAATCTGAGGGAACTCTCTAACTTAAAAACCTAAATGGGTATATATAAGCCCCTCCTCAGAATGGCATAGTGCGATATGCGAGAACCAGCAAAGTTGCAGGGCCAAGTGTATTATCAGATTACACTCCTGGTTGATCCACAGTTCTTTAGTCTTGTACTAGGAACAGGCCAAGTGTATTAGCCACTAGATCAGAATACAGTATTGTTTGCAGGGCCAACAGTCTTTACAGGTATCCTTTGCAGGGTCTTTCAGCCTTCTTAATAAAGTCATTTGTCATTTTTAGAATTGTGGTGTTAAGCCAGTATTAAAAATTATCTGTGACAATGCTGCAAGTAGGGACCATTACTTGGAGTAACAGTAAAATCTCAGGCTGGTAAGTGTAAGATTGCAGGTTCTAGTCTCAGGGCGGCCTCTTTATGTGAAAAATGCCAAAGGCTAGGACCATACCCAGTCTACTGACGCTACCTATCGCAAGACCCCAGATAGCCAGGACCAAACTTGGGTAATGGCCTTTTTATCACAATGCTGCAAGTGCTTCAGTTTACCTCTGAGATCATCTTAAGTAACACTTTTAAGTTTTCCTACCTCACTATTTTCTAGAAAAAAACAACCGTTGCACCCTGAAAACACTTTTAAGTTTTCCAACTGTTTATAAAATTCTATTAGCCAAATTAACAAGATCATCTTGATAACTATTTTTGGGTTCCATCCATCACAGTTGTTTTGCCTAGCAACCAACAGAACAAGTTACCTAATTCCATAAAGCATTGGGAAAGCAGAACACATTATAGCAAATTAAACTAGGTCTACTCTCCTTCGTAAGAAAAGGAATTTGTAAGTAGAAACGAACTGTAAACTCAATAAGTATGCATCAGAAAGCAATGCTAGGAGTGTCACTTTTGAAAAGATCAATTGCATATCCAGAGCTGAAATTCAGACTATAAACGAAAACCAGATTGCTACTGAAAAATCAAAGCATACAACTGAAAAAAAAATATATATGTGAAATTTGAAAGAGAATGATACTGGTGACTGGCTTGAAATTCAATTCATACCATTACGAGTAGCAGTGATGCTGTCATCCTGAGAGTGAATGTGTCGGTACCTCCCGTTAGCAGACAATCGAAAAGGCCATAAAGAGAACAATTGACTCCACCTCCACCAGCGGCGGTTACTGACATCCTCCCTTCGAGAATCCGCAACATCGTCAATACGAAGATCACTGTCAAAGGAAGCCTGCAGTTCATGGCGGCAAACTGGGCAAGAATTGTGAATTTGCAACCAGGGAACAATGCAGTCGCAGTGGTAAACATGCTTACACGTCATCTCCCTAACTTCCTCACCAATCTTAAACTCCTCCATACAAACTGGACAATGCGAATCACCCTTCAAATGGATCTCTGTGATTTTCACTCTCGGCATGGCATCAATGGCTGAAGCAGGTGCTGGAGGCGGACCTGGTCGGTCATTCTGGGTCAATTCCTCAATCAGTTCATTCAGCCCTGGTCCGACAAAGTAATCTCTGGGGCCAGCAGCCTGGGGCAACAGATTTTCCGGCGGGGACATCGTTCCGGTCGGACGAGGACGGTTAGTGGGTCGGACTATAATCCAACGTCTGGGCCGATCCCGAAGTTCAGCCTCCGGTTCCAAGCGAAATCTCCCATCGAAATCATGAACAGGCCGACGCATTGGGGGGTCAAGCATGAGAGACAGGGCTTCCAATAACCGGGCCTCAGGAGAGGAATCGAGACCAGAGAGGTCAAGAACAAACCGGGGCCTGGCCAAGTCGAGCTCATGGAGGAATTGGCCGAAACAACGGGGACAGAAAATCTCAGATGTGATGGAAGCGGCAACCCTGACTGTTCGCTGGCACTGGTAACACCAGTAAAGACGGTAGCTCCTGATGCCATTGACTCTTACACGAGGAGGGCTTACAGACATAATTGCTAGCTTACAAATTCAAACGGGGTTTTGATTTTTTCTTTTCTGGGTTTATGGGTTTGTGTTTGTTTGTGGAGAGAACGCAATGAAGAGAGATTAACAGAAAGAAGAGATACGTGTAAATCGGAAGGGAAGAGAGAAAAGAATGGCTTTTGGAGTTGCAGAAAGCGATTCTCTATTTCCCTCACTGATCTGCCTTGCCGCCTGGCCCTCCATCGTCGGTCTCCTCCAACCCAAAGGAAAGGATGAGTGAAGAACGATGCAAAGCCTTCTGAAAGTCCTTCTGGCTTCTGGTTTGATTTCTTCTGAAATTGAAAATCTTACCCGCGAAGAGAGGTTGGTATCTTTAAGGTCATGTGGGTCGGATTGCAGAAATCAAAATAACGCTGCTGTACTGAGAGTTGAGACCTTTTCTAAAAGAAAACCGGGTTACCGAGTCATTCCAATCCAACTCACAGAGGGTCAGAGGGTGCGAGTGCAACGCCATGGAAATTTGGATGGCGGGCCTGGTCCAAAATCCAAATAAAAGCTTCATTACCCTTTTATATATGTTGCCGGGCAGCCCATTCAAAATTTGACAAAAACCCAACCCGAGCCCAGCTGAGAGCTGTCCAAAGTTGCACCGCTACGAAGACTGTCCCCATCCATATTTTCTTACGACAAAAATGCCTAAAGAAAGCAGAAATGATCGACTAACATCTCTCTTAGCTATTGCTTGTTGCCTGACTCATTTTTCTTTCAAATTTTAACTTATTTTGTTTGATTGTGGTATAAATAAAATAAATTAACACATAAAAAGCAGAATAAAGTAAAATCTAAAACCAAATTAAATAATAATTTGCATTTTTTTATATTTACACTCCTATGCATTTGTATTAGTGAAAATAAATTTGCATTGCAACCAAACACAACCTAACTAACTATTATGCATTTCTTTTCTATCTTTTTTTATTTTTTTTCAATCTTCCACCATTTGGATTTGGAATGGCACCATATACCAATCTCCGTTGAGGATAAAAATTGTCCTCCATTCCTGACCCCGATAGGGACAAGTCCCTGTGGGAAATCTGAATCCCTAAAATTTTTTAACTATATTTTTTTAAAATATTTTTCTAAAAGAAATAAATTAATTAAAATATAAATAATATTTTAAATATATTTTGATATACATATATATATAACATAAATAATATTATATATAATAATATTCCCCAACCACCAAAACAATCCCCGTCCCCGACCCCATTGGATAAGGGAAGTCGGGTACCTAAAAATTGCCATCCCTAATTTAGATATCTAGAAACGTTACAAATTTTTTCTTTGTTGATATTTTTCTTGATTTTTTATAAGTTAAAATACCAATACCTAGATTTTTTTCATGATTTATCAACAAAGAAAAAATTTTCTAGTCTCAAATCATTTCTGTATTTTAGTTTCAGTTAGGAAAGGGTATAAATATGTACAATGCAAATAAATACAAGTCTTGTATTGTACATATTTGTATTTATACTCTTCCCAAGTTTGAAAGGAGTGTAAATACAAATATCTACGGTGCAAAGACTTGCATTTTATATTTTTAAACATGTATTTGCACTGTATGCATTTGTATTCTTCCCAAACTAAGACTCAGTTTAAAAGGAGTACAAATATAAATATGTAGAGTGCAAAATTTTGTATTTTGCATGTATTTGCACTCTAGGTATTTGTATTTATAGCTTAGTTTGAAAGGAGTACAAATATAAATATATACAAACAATATAAAATACAAGATTTTGCACTCTGCAAATTTCTATTTGTACTCCTTTCAAACTGAGCCTGTACCCTTTCCAAATCGAGAAGGCTCTGAATGAAGCAACAATTACCAAATACCAAATACTATTAAGGAATGTTTTATGGTTGTAGGTGGTTTATTGGAAATTGTAGATGGACCTTTTTTTGTGTAGAATTGATGGTGATATATAAAACTTTGGTTTTTGCTCTGAATAAAAGATGGAGGAACTGTTTTTTATTTTCTGATGCTAAAGCGGCAATACAGTCCATCCAAGGTCCAAACTCAAAGGGAAGGTGTTGGATTGGAAGTTTAATGGCCTTATGGGCCAAATGTTATCAGTTTCTGAAACTATTTTTAACCTTAAATGTAATTATGTTTCTAGAAGCTTCACCATAGCCTTTTCATGCTTTATTACAAAAAGCCAAACGTTTTGATGAGTTTGTTTGCTTTTTTTTTTTCCTTTGGCTCAGTTTGGAAAAAGTACAAATATAAATTTATAGAGTACAAAACCTTGTATTTTGTATTATTTTATATATATTTGTATTTGTACTCCTTCTAAACTGAATTAGCTCAGTTTGGAAGGAGTACAAATACAAATATATACAAAATAATACAAAATACTAGATTTTGCACTCTACATATTTATATTTATACTCCTTCTAAACTGAGCTTTTAATATTGCTAGTGGACTCTACCTGATAGCAACCCTTCCTAAGCCTTCAACCTTGGACATGGATTCATAAGAGATCTGTAATCGTTTTCTCTTCAGAGTTGTGGTATGGTGGGCTGAACCAGCTGGGTTCTCCACTACTCTCTCGCCATTTGTTAAAAGAATGGGTTTGGGCCTTTGAAAAATAGATGACGACATGCAAATCCAACAAATTAGAGCAATAGTGAAGGCCCATAAACACTGGAAGAAAGCTTTTGGTTGAGCTCAAGTAGACAAGACCAGAAGAGCAATCCTTCTAGTTCCAGCAATTTCCCGTGAAAATCTTGAAGAATATTGATAAATATATATATTCATTCATTTCCTTCCGAGTAATAATCCATATCGTATGTAGGGGGTGGCAATTTCAAGATATCATACAACACCCTCTTAACTCATCCAAAAAAATGGATTTCACCCATTGGGTATATATCTATATAACATCCATTGGTTCAGATTTTTATTGTTTGTTTTCAGTATATTTACTGATTATGTAGTAAGTATCCATCCAGTCAATTTCAATCTATCTAGGACTGTAAATGTACAGGATATTGATCAATCCGATCTGGCCCAGTAACAGATGGATCAGTCCAGTCCAATCCAATAAATATTTTGGATTAGACTCATCCAATCCAATTTAATGTCTTATTGGATCATCCAACCTGTTCAAATTGGTTTTAATTAGGATTGCATCTAATTCAAACCTGGTCCATTGACACTCTCACTCTTATAAGAAGTTAATGGATCAGATATTAATTCAACCTGACCCAGTTCAATATAAATCCATTATAGATGGACCAGGACCAATCCAATTCAATAAATACTTTAAACCATTAAGTCTGGACTGGTCTAATTCAATGTCTTATTGGACCATCCGGCCCATTCAAAGTGGTTTTGATTCGAACTGGTCCAACCCAAACCCAGTCAGTTGACACCGCCAAGTCTATCAATATTTAACTATTTGTTGATATAATATCTTAACATTCTCTCTCTCTCATCCTAGAGCTGTTTCATTTTTTTAAAAACCCCTCCCCCAGTCCCCCTTTCATCCAATCAATCAGTTGTATAAGGCGTAATAGACCACAATAGACTGTAAAGGTCATTAATCAGATTTGAGGGCTAAAATGCACAACCCCTTTTCCTTAGACCGGCCTTCTGCCTCCTAATTATAATCTTGGAAAGCAATGGAATAGATTCGTAGGCAGCAATGGGCTAGAATTGAATAGACATATAACTTACTAGGAGATCAGTTTTGCAAATCTATGCCCATACCATTCCAACACCCTTTTACAATCTTGCATTGGCAATATCTATTCATAAAAATAAAACACATAAATAAGGAGATATTTTCAATGCAGAGTTTACATTTGCGACTCACAAGGGGGCACCCCACAATACCTCATAGCACATCCTGGCCTTTTATTAGAAATATCTCGCGATGGCCAGTACAGGTGTTGATGAGACATCATTGGAAGATATTCCCAATACAAGGTCAGGATGTGCTGTGGGACATTGTGGGGTGCTCCCTTATGGAGTGCAGATGTCATCAGGGAGTAAAAGTTGCTCGAATGGGCTTTGCCCTGATCGAAGCTGAATTCGCTTACTAGTAACCAAAGCTAGGTGACTTGTACCGACATGGACCACGTGTTTCGTCTCCCCGTAATGTCTGGGCTTGGGTTCATAAACCCAGTTTTATTTTAGAACCTCAGGCAGAACAGATTTTATGTATGGGCCGGACCTGGAGAAAGCATACATTAGAAGTAGGGCAACCCATCAAACTGCCATCTACTTCACATAGGAGTCACCTCTTCCCACAATTAAGATCCAATGTTGATCTCGTGCTATTTTAGCTAGAGTTAAGTGTTCCACAGTACACACATATCAAGGTTCTTGAATCGCTGTTGATTCGGATGGTTGGACCATTTGACTTGGAAATCGTTCAGGTAATCGGTTTCATTTTACCTAAAACCTGGATTTTGGTCAAAAATCATTGAAAAATTCAACAATCCGTTGACTTGGGTGGTCGACCCTCGACCCGTTCAATGGTTTTTGACTTTTTTATTTTTAATTAAATTTTTTATTTTTTAATTTATTTATTAGAACAAATCATCCGTTCGAACCAAACGATTGGACCATTAACACGAAAACAAGTGACCATAACGATTTCATTTTCGATTCATTTTTTAAAATGTTGGTACATACAAGCATGAAGACCTGAGCCCTCATTCCTTTCCTACCTCATGTTTTGCATTGGATTGGAATATCTCAGTCTTTATACCTTCATGTCTCAAAATTTAAGTGCAATGTTGATTGAACCAACTAGGGCTATTAAAATATTAGAGAAATGAATAGCACAACTTGTAAGACTGTTGCCAAGCAGTCTCCACTCTCCAGAGTCCAGATAGGAGGTGAGCAACGTAAAAGAAAAGTAGTCCAATGATAATCTGAACTGAAACCCATTAGATTATGGAGCACCACAGCTTCTTTAAGCATATCTATATATGGACTCCACTAAAGCCCAAGGTCAAGCTTGACAAATTCAGATGAGCCCATAGGTGCAGGTACAGATATCAGCATGACCTTTTCAGTATAATCTCAGGTATGGGCTAGTCTGAATTGAGTCTGGGTTGGTGCCCTGATGTAAAGCGAAATGGGTTTGATCTTTGGTGGGTATTTACGGGATGAGATTGTAGGGTTTTGGATCCCAATAAATGATGAATTCCTCTTGAAAATTCCTCATTTATCTCTTTGTATAAACCCCACAAAGGGAGAGGCTTCCCGAAAGAACTTGAGAACATTTGATACCCCATATGACTTTTGTGAGCGAGTAGTGCAGAGGAAAAAGACCTCATTTATCTTATAAACTTCTCAATTAAGTAACTATGCTGTGCGAATGCTTTCAATTAAGAAAAATAAAAAATAAAAAGAATGCTTGATTCTTTACAGAGGTGCTACATTAACAACCTCAGTTGCTTCTAAACTCACTTCGTTACCAGAATTTTTTTATCATGAATTGCCACATCGTCTTCTTTCTCATCTTGAACTTCCTAATGGTCCAAAAAGACAAAAAGATTGGACAGTGCAAGCATTAAATTTGATTGATTTAAAATGATCCAAAATATTTATTGGATTGGATTGGAGTTGGTCCATTTGTAATGGAGTCACATGGGACTGGATCGAATTGGACCAAAATCCAAGGACCTCTATTTGAAAGAATAATTAACAAATACACTCTACTGCATTCCTTTGCTATTGGGAGACAAAAAGAAACAGAAGAGAACAAAATAAACTAACAAAGAAATAAACAAATAAAACCCTACTTCTTACATATTGGTCTAATAGATGTTTAGACCATGGTTTTTAAAAATGAATCGGTGACCAAAACGGTTAGGGGTCTGGTTACCGGTATGAACAGTCTGACCATTTGACCTGAATGGCCAGTCCATTCTGACAAAAAAAAATTTAAAAACACTCAAAACCGTTTGAACGGTTCAGACGGTTCGAATGGTTAATCGGCTGATTCAATGATTGGTTGACCAAAATCAACGGTTTTAGAGGAAAATGCAGTTTTAGAGAAAAACAGAACCGATTCCTAGTTTTTCCGATCCAACCGTCCGGTCCAGTCCGGTTTTGAAAACAGTGATTTAGACCATGATATACGCTACATTAATACCAAGGATAACTCATAACTTACCTAAGAAGACTATATAGCTTACCTAAAACCATCAGCGCGTAGAACCAAACTAGGAAGAGATTGAGACTTGTCATTTTAGGGCCAGCTATAATAAAATCAAGAGAGTGACTTTGTCAGGGACATAGAAAAAAAGAAACTGTAATCATTCATCTGATGGGGTCCAAATACTCTCAAGGCAATAGTAGTATATAGTGCATTATCGCTAAATATAGTACTAGTAGTACAGTAAAAAATGCCCTTTTACCCTTTGGTGGGATTAGGTGAGATCAATGGTCAACCAATTGAGCAATTAATGGGCTAACCTCCTATGGCTATGATAACCCAAATGTGGTCCTTGGCCTATATTGTTGTTGGTATTTTATTTCGATATGGAAGTCACTCTAATGGAGAAAACTTCTTGCAGAGATTGAAAATAGTTAGTTTCAAAGATGTTTTTCTTGTGGGTGCACGGTAAACAGTTAGTATCATGGACAGGAATGTCACTGGGTAGGGTTAAGTGCTGAACCTGCACAGACCCAACCCCATCGGGTCATGGTTGGTTCAGCTGTAATTAGGTATTGTATTTGGTTCATATATGTTAAATTCATGCATCTTGTCTAGCGCATCTTTGCGCCAGATTCGAATCAAAACCAAACCTCACCTGTTGATAGAAGCCATGAATGATTTGAAACCAAAAGAACATATTGATAGCCTTCAAACGGAACTCTTTTTAATGTACCATGCAACATAAGGTGAGGTCATGAATCAAATTGAATAGGGGACCGACCTCAACAAGTGGGACCCACATTTAATAACTTAAACCCTAAGGCCAGGTGTCAATATCTGATTGCATGGCTTACATACCTTTTAATTTTACCAGCCGTTTGTAACATTCAGATCTCGAATTCTCTGGATCCTCGGGTTCACAGGAAGCGTGCACTTGCAAATGAAAAATGAGCACGCCACCTTATTAAGTTAACAGGAATCGCGTCCAACAAGCCACTAAAAGACAAAAAATGAAAAATGATAACCTTCTTCATTCGAATTCCCCTTTCACCGTCTTTCAGCATTAAACTACAGCAACCAAATTGGGAGACTGGTGATCGGTGACCGGCGATTAAATCATCATTTTCTTATTTTCTTCCTGTCACAGACGGAATGGTAGTACAGGATATGTAGGTAGAAAAAGAAATATCTGAAAACAACGAAGAAGACTGCCAAAATCAATGGGAACACTCACTCTTGGATTGCCACCGACATATTAGCTGATTTCATGCATCGTGAGATCAATGTTTTCTGCTTTAGTATTCAAACTTTCAGGTAATCTTCTCCTACCAAATTGTGTGTCGGGATCAGATCGACTGTAATCCAAACTTCATGAAATTGTGCCACAACCGATTGTTTGTTGGATTATTCAGTCCATAATTTCAAGTGTTTAAATGCTCTTGAAAATCTAAATGTACTTAGCAATGATTGGGGAATTCTTTAAAGCTATTAGAAATGAAGTTTAACTAATTTATTTTAACTTTTCCTAGAAGGATTTTCTCTTCTAATACCTCAAGTAGCAATTCCGCTTTATTCATGATTTCTTTTTCTCCCCCTCAAATGTCAAAGCTCAGCCTACTTTAATGATCTTAATTTTGAAGATTAGGCTTACTTTACTCCCACAGCAACTGGTTGCGGTTGATTTCTTGCCGTCAGATCAGGCAGAGAGTGTTGGGGTTCTAGGACACAGCCTTAAGATTTCAGAGGATTGTTGTCGATAAAAATCAGAAAAAGAATACGAAAAGGGGAAGAAGAAGAAGGTGGAGGAGAAAGAGAAGAAGAAGAATTTATCGCCAATATGTATTCGTCCGTTGATGCCTCACGCTGAACGTTGATTGTTGTGGTGGCCAGTGGTCTCATTACAATATGTTCAGACTTGAGAGACCGTGAGAGGGGAGTTCGAATGAGAGAGGAAAGTATTATTGGATCTTATTGTTTTTTTTTTTTGTTTTTTTCTCTTAGTCACTGGTTCAACCAGTTAGACCATTATTAACTTAGCAGCCCCGTTAAATTCCTGTTAACTTAGTAAGATGGTGTGTTCATTTTTCATTGGAGGTGCACGCTTCCTATGAACCAAAGGTGGAGATTCGCACTCGTAACATTCACGTACATCTTGAGCATTGCCCCCATGCATCATTGAGTCCAAATAGCTTTTGGCTCAGCTTCCATCGAGGATTAATTATATACAAAGTCAAAATGACCTAGCACGGTAACTCTAATCGATCACTGCTGATAAACTAAAGCTTGAAAAGAAAACACAATAAAGAAAGGTTCATGGAGAGAAAGCTTTCAATGAATTTTGATGAGAGATTTGGCCCTTTAGTGACAACATGATATATGACATCTCATAATAGTTGGATAACACTCATATACCACCTATGTGATGACTTGTCTTAGATAAAGTGATAGAGTCTGACCTGGTAATTTACATCTACCGCCAACCATGGTGACTTGCCTCTACCACCACCGACCTAGCAACCTGTCTCCACCGCCGACCTAGGGGAAACCTAGCTGGTGATCTCATCCACAACTTAGGGCGGCTAGCCGCACCTCGTTTAGGGCCGACCTGTGGCACCTCGTCATCAACTGAAGTGACCTTGATGTGAGAAGTGACCTCCTTCGAGGGCTTGCCGACCTGATTGAGGTCCAGGTAGCAACCTGCAAGACATGCTCTCCGACCAATTCTGCATGCATATCACGTCACTCCCAGGTTTTTTGAAAGTTGTTCCCACACTGAATGTCCTAGAGGAAACCGAACTAGGCACGGAGACTGGCCTATGTGCACGGCTACCTTCGAGGACTTTACCGGTTAGGCACAACCTCACAAGGATCTCGAACGTGGTGACCACATCAAACAACACCTATACATAGGCCTCACCTCCAACCTCATAATACTAGCCTTCAGCTCGCACAACTCAATACTAACTTAAGCATCGGAGCACTCACGCTAGGTAAAAGCAACCCAGGCACTTTGACATTGTTTTCTTGCAAGTCTCTCTAGAGAACAACACAGCTCATCTATCTACCTAGCTCAACACCTAAACAACCTCCTAGCTCTGCCTAGACAACTCGACATCCAAGCCACCTTCCAACAGGAATTCTCCAGCTTGGCGTCTAAAACCATTCAACATGGGGGTGCTGCCAAAATGTACATCATCAATTGGCGCTGTCTGTGGGAAATGCAACAAAAAACTAAGAAACTAAGTTCTTACCTTCAATCTTGCTAAGTTCTCACTTTCTAGTTTTCATCTTTATCAACTCAATGGCATTTTTGAGCAGCACCAACATCAACAACGAAGTATCAATTACTTCGAGGCGGGGGAGGCAAGAGCATCCATAATGAACCTAAGAACCCCTCTATGACAATTAGGTAAGTTCAGTGCCCCTAGTATTGACTTGGAGTAGCAACCGTGCTAAACCCAACACTCCAATTACCTTAGATAAACACATTGCTACCTCATGTGAATGCCCCTCTCCCTGCGGTAGAGCCATCAGCGGTTCCTATCGGGATTGAAGCACGGTTGTTTTATGAGCTGAAGCATGAATCTCCAGATGTGGGCATGGGAGGAGAAATTCAGTGTACTCATACCACCGTAGAATAATCAGTAGTAGAACAACTTCAATAACCAGCAGTCTAGCGATAGGCACCTCGGAGTGAGGTCACCCCCCAAGTCGAGCCCTTCATGGTTCCCGCAGGAGTTGATGGCCAACAAATTAAGCAGCTTTGCCGATCTCATTTCAGCCCGGATGAACCTCGTCAGCTCTGTTCGTAAGGTCGGCTCTATAGGTCGATCCCTTCATGGATTCCGCAGGAGTTGGCAACCAACAGATTGTGTGGTCACCCTTGTAGGTCGAGCCTTACAAGGCTCCCATGCGAGTCGGTTACCTACAATTAGTAGAGCCGCCCCCACAAGTTGAGTTCCTTATGGCTTCTTGTAGGAGTAGATGACCAGCATCACCAAGGGGCTGATGCAATGTAGCCATGGCACTGACCTACTGTCCAATACCAACAGCAATATACGTATCGACAAAACCAACCTACTGTCCAACTTTGATAGCAACATACATATTGATGAAGCCATCACAAGGGGGCAGAATATGAACAACTAGCCCAGGCGTGCTTCAGCGATCTAGCACACATTGTCTCCCAACCCGAATTGCGAAGCCTTACTATTGATCGAACTCTAAAGCGAACTGAATGTGGAACTAGCCTCATAGGTTGAACCCTTCACGATTCCTATGAGACTAGGAGACCCGTAGATAGTAGAGCCACCCCTTCAAAGTGAGCCCCCCATGGCTCCAGTAGGAGTGGCGGCCAACAATTCCAGGAGCAGGTGCAACACATGTACGCCTTGGTCTTGCAAGCATCCACCTGGGGAAGCCAATCCCACGTGATGACATAGAAGTAGTCACATTTAAAGATGTTACAAAATGACCATCCACTTTGGCGACCTAGTCAAATTGAGTTATAAGAGAAAGCCAAACCACCTTTTAGCTAAGGCACCCTCTAAACAACTTCAAAAACACCACGATGACAGGTAGACCAATCTAAGTAGGTTGGCCCCTTGTTTATCTAACTTGACAGCAAGCTTAAATCGATCTCAAAGGATGTTGGCATCTCACCACCGACCCTAAAAAAGGAAAGAGAAACAGAGGAAGAGAAGACTAGTTGGCTTTTAGCACCATGGCAGGCCCACCTACAAATTTGGTCAATTTTTTCACAGTCAACCTCCACCTCAATTTCAAGCTCTGCATCATCCTTGTTGGCTACTCTTTTGAGAACCGGCTCGAGGGACATTCTGTTGAAGTCTACCTAAGTGGAGGAACCTAACAAGATAGTCATGCAGTTGGAAGTCCCTCTTGAGGACGACATGGGAAACTTCACTCTTGAGGTACTTGGCCGAATTGCATAACTCCTTAACGATTGCATCCCTAGTAAGGTAGATGTCCTCGAGGTATCTGCTCCACCTCTCCTCAAGCAGATAAGTTCGCTCCTGTGCCCTGCTAATCAAGACGGTGAGGTCCTGCATAAGGTTGTGTTCAACACTTAGACTCATCCAACTTGGGGAGCAAACTGGACAGATGCTTACGACTACGAACTCATCAATCTAGTCACTCCGGGCCAAAGGAACAATTTGCTCCCTTCACTGAGTTGACCTCAGCTCGGGAGTGGGGGGCAATTGATGAGGGCAGATTTGGCCCTCCAATGACAACATGACACATGGCATCTCATAACAGCTGGATGCACTCAAACACCACCTATGCAATGACTTGCCTTAGCCAAAGAAGTGATGGAGTCCAACCTAGCAACTTGCATTTGCCACTGGCTTGGTGACCTGCCCTTATTGCCGGCTTGGTGACCTGCCCTTATTGCCGACTTGGTGACCTGCCTCCATCGTCGTCCTGGGGGAATCCTAGTTGGTGACCTCATCAACAACTTAGGGTGATTAGTAGCACCTCGTCACCAGCCGAAGTGAATTGACATGAGGAGCGACCTCCTTCAAGGGCTTGCCAACTTGATTGAGGTCTAGGTGGCAACCTGCAAGACATACTCTCTAATCAATTCTGCATGCATATCCCGTCACTCCTAGGTTTCTTGGAAGTTGGCCCCTGCACCGAACGTTTGGAGGAAACCAAACAAGGTGCGGAGACTGATCTATGTGCACGACTACCTCTGAGGACTTCAAACTGGTTAGGCACGACCTCCCGGGGATCTAGGATGCAATGAGTGAAGCCCACGTCAAACAACACCTATACATCCAACCTCACAAAGGAGAGGTATGATTTATTGCTCACAAACTTACTAGCATACTAGCATTCAATTCGCACAATTCAATACTAACTTAAGCATCAAAGTGCCTGGGTTGGGTAAAAGCAATCCGGGCACTCTGACATCGTTTTCTTGTAGGTCTCTCTAGAGAACAACACAACTTGTCTATCTACCTAGCACGATACCCGAACAACTTCCTAGCTCTACCTAGACAACTCGACATCCAAACCACCTTCCAGCAAGAATTCTCCAGCTCAGCTTCTAACACCATTCAGCATGGGTGCTGCCAAAATGCACATAATCAAATCTTTAGAAAAATGGCATATTCGGTTATTTCAAACAGCGACTTGAACTTCAGCAAACCTTCTACATGGTTGATAGTAGGGGTGTCAATTGAACTGAATTTGATCCAATCCGGTCCAATCCAATGTGAGTTTTTTACAAATGGACTTGGTCCACTCCAGTCCAATGAATATTATGGACCATTTTGGACCAGTCCAGAGATCGCCCATTCTGTTCAAATTCCTATTAATTTAGATTGATTTCAACTCAAACCTGGTCCATTGACACCTATGTTCTTATCTCCTATTAATGGACCAGATATTAGCTCAATCTAATATAAATTCATCATGGAGGGACTAGGTCCAATCCAATATGTTATATTGGTCCATCCTGTCCGTCTAATCCACCCAAATGAATTTTGAAAACCCAAAACCGGTCCATTGACACCCCTAATTGATTGTTCTCATCGGTACCTCATTTTGAATGTAAATCTTGGAGAAGGTTCAAAGTATATACAATGCGAAAATTTACTTACGTAAATTCTAAATCCCGTAGTTACAGTATACATCTCTGCATGCACTCTTCCCAAAACTGAGCCTGAGATGTAATGTTCATCGCGTGAGAAATTTTGGGGCCCAATAAGAAAGCTTATCAGGTCCTACCGATGCCTTGGCCCTGTTGTGATGATCCATATTTATATGAATTCTTTTTAATTTCAGTTATACTTGCCGAACCAGGAAATGATTTGATCTATATCAACTAAGTTTGAATTTATGAAATTTATTGGAACTAAATTCTTTCCGGAGCCCAATAATCATTCCAAGATCTGATTATATGAAGCTAAAAAATTTATTTTCAAAAACAAACCATTTTATGCTCAGAATTTGTGCTTGAAATAGTGATTCTTATAGAGCATCGGAGCCAAATACAGAAGCCCTAGCCCTCCCCGAAGGTGATAGCAGCCCGGAGTGGCCCTCTAGTTTGAGACATGGAGTACCTATAGCATCTACTTCTGGCACAGCTGAGTCATGGATGATCTTGTTTATATAGTTGTGTGTGGTTATAAAATTCGAACCTTGGAAAGTCAGTCATCTCTAACTTTATACCCTAATGCATTAGTGTTTGGTTTGAAGGAAAAAATAGGGAAAGAAAGGGAAAGAAAAAAAGAATTTTATAAATCTTGTATAGGTTTTTTTACTTTCCCTACCATATCCTTCAAACCAAAAGTGACCTAATTGAACATGCACTCTCGTGTAATAACTTATAACTCCCACTTTTCTTCTTTTCCTGTCAAACTCATAAAATTTCAGTCATTCCACCTCAAAAGAATGTCAAAGTAACCTGCCAAAAATACAAATATATATAGGTGATTAATTAATTACCTGATTGAATGTGTGGCTAATCCAAGCTAAGGGCCTCAGGCCATATGACCTCATAAACCATTGGTTGTTCAAATTTGTATAATAGGGACTACCCCAGGAAAACCCATCTCTCTCAGGTCTTTATTGAGAGAGAGAGAGAGCAGACCAAACTGGGTTAGAATTATTTTATCCCCAAGTATTCTTCATTATAATAGAGAAAGCTACATTCTAATTAAAACTTGAAATCGAAGAACCACAGGGGTAGGGGAGCATGGTATTTGATGCAATAGAAGACACGTAGCTAAGGGAAGTAATCAGTACTTCAATATACTTCTTTCTTTATTCTCTGATTCTCTCCTAGAAAGAAAAAAATGACAAGATTGCTTTGGTTTTCTTGGAAGTTGGAGCAAAGATCAAGTGATACTTGTAGGCTTCCTCTAAAAGCTGTTTTTTGTGAGTAATTATTGTCGAAAGCGTGTGCAATTCACTGGTTAATCACCTTTTTCTTTGATAATTTATTTGGTGCTCCATCAACAACCTTGGCTTCTCAAAACAACAAGAACCACTCTTTCATATACATTGATCGTTTTAAAGCTCGGCCCAGCTCCCGGCTTTCCCCTAATGAGATTATGATAAATCCTCGCCATAGTAGTAACAGTAATATTTTTATCCTTCATAGTTCTTACTAATTTTCTATGAAACTTTGGAATGAAGAAGCAAATGATAAGACTTATTTTATGGTTAATCAAAATTGCGTATCAGAAATTCATGCCAACATCATTTTGTGATAGTAGATAGGAACCTGTTTAAAAAAAAATCTTTCCATTCAAGCTAGACCCATTAATACTTGAATCATTCAAAGGTTTCAATTTTGTTTAAAAAATGTTAAAGGGTTAATTTGGGCAATATTTAGTCCGTCTTTTCATGCGGGCTGCTAGCAATTTAGAAGCTTAATAAATCCTATTTTGGTCTTTTTTTTCCATTTGCTTAGGAAAAGATTTAGTCACTAAAAGATGCCGTCATAAAAAAATATGTGAAATCCGTTTTAGATTTTTTTTGAGATGCTCTAAATGGAGTTTTTCAACATTTTTTTTATTATGTTTTCATGTGGAAAGATGAGCCTTAATCAAATGTTTTTCAAGCTGCTAAGATCTTAATTCAAAAGCTCACATAGTCTTTCAAAAAAGACTTCAAATGGCACCTTGATAAACTCCAAGTCTTCTAGGCTGACACTTGCATCATCTAGGGACGTTAGTGGATGGGGTCAAGGTTCAAAATATCGATACGCCCGATATGCCGATGGGGGCATATCTAGCATTTCGATACTTGTTTTTTTACTTATTTTTTATTAATTTTTTCAAAACTGGTTCAGGGGAGCCAGTCTAGGACCCCTCCATCCCCTGAACCGGTCAGACCCCTGATACACTCACTGTAGGGGCGTAACGATAGAGTCTCGGAATGATACGTATCGACCGATACGGGCCGATACATAATGATACTTTGAACCTAGGGTGGGGTTAAGTGGTAAACCCCATTGACTCAATCCTACCGGTTAGTGATAGGTTTGCCTTGAATGAGTTTTAGAGATTGCAAAAAAGCTATAAATTAAATTGGGTCATATCACCCATGGCCTGGCAGGATAACAGGTGGGCCTTGTCGAGCTTGAGTTTTCAAGCCCACGGATTAGTACAACATGACACAATAATGCAGGCCATGTTGGCACGAACCCGTGACCCTATTAGGCCTAGTTCGACATATATATATATATATATATATATATTTCTAATTGTATTGTAATTTTTAATTTCATTTCATTATTTCATATATAAAAAATTGTATACATTAAAATTCATATAAAATAAAATTTTAAGATTTTCTTTCACTTTTTGTCTATTAAAATTTTCATTACTTTTTCAAATCTTTTAAAAAAATATAGCTCTCATGGATTAGCCCATCCTACAACACTGCCTAGGCTCATTTCAGGTTAGACGTCTAAAATATCTAAGAGATAGCAAGTACAACATGACCTAATTTACACCTCTAGATGACAATTTAATCCATCTCCATAGGGCTCCAGCCGACCCTGCCCCAATCAAGACTGGGCAAGTTTTATACTATTGGTCAGTTTCATAGTAACTTTCAGGGAAACCCAAAATTTTGGTGACCAGGGACAAAGTAGGAATGGTATTTGTCCACCCCGCCTCAAACTAGTCCCAACTAAGAGTGTGTCTTTAATAAATATTATATTATGTTATAATTCTTGCTAAGTTTTGTAAAAAAAAAAAATGCAAGTACGACCAGGGCATGGCATGCAAATTTGGGGATTCTTGATCTCCATGTGAATGGGGTTGAGATTTTTATAGCCCGATTGGAGTACACGTTGGAAATACAAAACCCAGTCACACCCCACCCCGTTGCCATTCTTAATGAATTTTGGGTTAGTGTTGATCCTAATCTTGACATATTGGCATTACAACATTGAAATATTTATGTTTATATAGGTTCGGTTGAGTATAGGTTTACTATAAATAGGACGGGTTGACTTTACCTCTTTATTTAATCCAGTGTGGTCATATTTGGGTTGAATCTGCTTCTAAGCTGGTTTGATTTGAACAAAAACCATACTAATTCGTCCATAAATATCCCTATACCCATCAATATTACAAAGTAGAGAGATGAACACAATGAGTAGCCCTTTTAGGCCCTAACTTTGCATGGTTTTTCTCTATCTAGAAAATTCCTACATTTTCATTAATCAAAATGAAAATATCATGTCAATTAGGGGCAGTACAATGAAAATTAGGACGTTCTTTTCACTAGTAGAAATGAATGGGAGTGCAAATGAGGAAGAGTCCATATTCAAGTTCAATTTTGCATTGGGTTTTACTTTACATTGCTTTCCATATTTTGTATTACTTCATTTGTACCACAAGACAAAAAAAAAAAAGGAAAAAAAAGGTAAATGCTAAACACGAATAAATTAGATTTTGCATTCAACTAATTGTATTCCCATGCTTTTACACAAGTGAAAGTGAAATTGCACTACAAACAAAACAGGCTAAAAGATCAACGATGGCAATTGGCATCACTATTTTGGAGAGAAGCCCATTTTTTAAAACATTACACAACACAATCCATAATCTAGAAGACCAGCTCTACTCTCCTATAACCTACAAGGTTTATTGTTCATGTGTTGGAAGTCTTGGTAAAAGAATCTCTTGAAGGCCTCCATGTGTGTTACCTGCAGCCTCAAGATGGTGATAAATCCATCTCTTTCCGGGCCATCAGCAATGATAAAAGCCTTCCCATCAAAATCAAGCATTCCAGTAGGGCACATGTATATGGGCTTTCTCCACCCATAATTTACTCCTATTGATGGGCTTTCCCCATCAAAATCTCTTGAAGGCCTCCATTTTTTTTATTATTAAATATAATTTATTCCATTTAAGCTACTGCATATGGCACTCATCACAGACAAATGTGATGAGATTGCTTCATGAATCAATGTTGACAAGGCCTGGGCCGAAATAGAGGGTCGCCTTGCCAGATGCCTCGATATGGGGTAATATATCTTTCCCCATTATGTGTCATTCATATAATTGAGTCTTTGCCGATGCTGATTTAAGCCCAGTTTCCTCAAAGTAGCAAAAATGAAAATCCGTAGGCTTCGTTGAGGTCAATTTTAACAGTCATGTAAAAGGATTTCCTTCTTGTTTTAGAGTTTGGGAAGTGGTAAGGTTCATGGGCTATTTCCGCATTGCCTAATATCATCTTGTTTGAAGAAAAACACATTGATTCTCATTTAACATCTTGGCCAACACGTATTGCAAACTATGGACCAAACACTTTGGCAAAGATATGATATGTGAGATTTGTTCAAGCTACTTGAATTTAGGAATCAGTACGTTGCCATGCTTGTGAAGTTTACACTCTCAAGAACATCGGCTGTATCAAACCAGTCTTGAATTGTCTTTATAACCAAGTCTCTAATGATCAACTAGAATCGTTGATAAAATAAGCCCAAAATAACCATTAGGCTTAGGTGCCTTATTATACTCCCTCGTATTTTCAAATATAGCTGAAAAAATTTCTTCAATACTCAATGGATTATCCTCATCATTCAATACTGCCAATCGGCTACCTGTTATGGGCCCGGGCGTAGGATCTCGTCACGGGGCGGTTTGTGGGGGAAACTCCTTGCCTTCCTTTGACCTTCCCTTTGCGAATTGACCCTATGATGGCGAACTGAGGGAGGTCATTTGTTCAAGAAGCCACCCGAACTCTCCTCACTATTTTCTTGACTGAAAAACTGAATGCTTTATTTCAATTCGGGCTCCTTAAATAGGAGATTACGGAAGAAAATTCCTAATTAAACTCAAACTCCAACTTGAACTCAAACTACTAATTACCTACTCCTAATGGTAAAACAATTCTTACTTAAGATAGGGATAAGGATAAGATAAGATAAGGGATAAGAGATAAGGAAGGCCGGAGGTGAGTTCTCTTGACGTGTCCAGATAAGGGTGGGCCCACCCCTATGAGCTGTTGTGTGGGCCTCGTTCTGCTGTTGTTTCCGGGTGCATGCACGTAGCTCGTGGTACCGCCGCCACGTGGTGCATGCGCGCAATGCCATTGCCGCGGAGTGCGTGCGCACGGCTCATGGTGTCGCTGCCATGCGGTGCCGGTCGTGTGCGCGGTGCTACCTCTGCTGCTATCGTGTGGTGCGGGTGCTCATAACATCACTCCCCTCCTAGACTACAAACTTGTCCTCAAGCTCGAGGTCTGAATAGGCGTTGTGGAGATTGGTCCAAGGGATCCAGGTGGCCTCTATTGAAGGTAGTCCTTTCCATTCTACTAAAACCTCGAAGGTGCCCTGATTGATGCGTGATCGGACAAGAGCTCTAGGATGGAGGATGGGTCTGCCATCCTTGAGAGGGGGTAGAGGAGGCACTTGCGTTGGGGGAGTCCCTGTAAAAGGCTTTAGTAGGGACACATGGAAGACGTCATGGATTTTGCTGTGCTCCGGCAGTTCAAGTTGATAGGCAACCTGCCCGATCTGTCGAAGGACCTTGAAGGGCCCATAAAACCTTGGGGTCAGCTTTTGGGGGCCTCGTTGCCTGAGAGAGCTGCAGGTAGGGCTGGAGCTTTAACCAAACAAGCTGTCCTGGCTGGAAGGTGACCTCGCGGCAGTGCTGATCATAGGCTATCTTCATGCGTG
This sequence comes from Nelumbo lutea, assembly GCF_056320005.1. Taxonomy (NCBI): domain Eukaryota; kingdom Viridiplantae; phylum Streptophyta; class Magnoliopsida; order Proteales; family Nelumbonaceae; genus Nelumbo; species Nelumbo lutea. The sequence continues at coordinate 45,352,006 of NC_142688.1, forward strand.
CCTGTGCCTGCTGTAAATGTAAGGAGACTTCAACCAGTAGGGCATCACGGTCTTGGAGGCTGTGGTCTACTTCTTCCAACCGTGTTGATCCCGGTTCGTAGGAGAGAAGACGAGGAGGGTCATGCCCATACACCTCGCGGAAGGGAGTCATGCCAAGGGATGAGTGGTAGGATGTGTTATAGTAGTATTCGGCCCAAGGAAGGCAGTCCACCCAGCGTCGTAGTTGGGCCCCTACGAAACAACGGAGGTACATTTCTATGGTGTGATTGACAACCTCCGTTTGCTTGTCCATCTGTGGATGATAGGCGAAGGAAAAGGCTAGGGTCGTGCCCTGTAATCTGAATAGCTCCTTCCAGAAGGTGCTGGTGAAGACTACATCTATATCATTGACGATGGACTCGGGTAGCCCATGTAGGCGGAAGATGTGTGTGAAAAAGGCATGGGGCACAGAAACTACGCTGTAGGGGTGGGACAATGGAATGAAATGAGCATATTTGGAGAAGCGGTCCACCACTACAAATAAGATGGATTTTCCACCGACTTTCGACAAGCCTTCAACGAAGTCCATAGAGATGTCGGCCTATATCTGCGTTGGGAGTGAAAGAGGCTATAGGAGTCCTGCTGGGTGTAAGTTCTCCCACTTTTGTTGCTAACATACAGAACAGCTCTGAATGAAATCCCTAACTGAGCCTCACATACCATGCCAATGAAAATCTGCATGAACGCGGTGTAACGTCTTCTGAACCCCTTCATGGGTGGCGTTATGGATGCTGGCGAGTATGGCTGGACTCAAGGGACAATCTATTGGGAGATATACCCTTCCTTTGTACAACACAAGTCCCTTGTGGATGGTCCAATTTGGTTTGGTCATGCCAGACCGCAATTCTTGCACCAGGTCTCTCCATGTTGGTCATTGGGGCAACACGCTCCTTAGGTCCTCCAGTAGGGTCACGCGGGGCTGGGAGACCACGCAGAGGTGTGTCGTGTCCTCTTCATGCCTGAATAGTGCATCAGTGGCCCGGTTAGAGGCTCCCGCCATGTGGTCTATGCGGAAGTCAAACCCTAGCAGTTTGCTTGCCCAGTGCTGTTGGGGTGGAGTAGTAAGCCGCTGCTCTAGAAGGTACTTGAGGCTATAGTGATCTGTCTTTACAACGAAGGGCCTGCCCCCACAAATATGGCCCCTAATGCTAGACGGCCTTGGCTAGTCCGATCAATTCACGCTCGTAGGCCGATAGCTTGAGGTGCCGATCTGCTAGTTTGTGGCTGAAGAAGGCTATGGGGTGCTCTTGCTGTTGCAGCACTGCGCCGATGCTTATGCCAGACGCATCACACTCCACCGTAAATTCTTGGTCAAAGTTTGGTAGTTGCAGCACGGGAGTAGTGGAGAGTGCGTCCCCTAGGTTTGTGAAGGCGGTGTTAGCTGCTTCATCCCATTGAAATGCATTCTTCTTCAACATCTTGGTTAATGGGGCTGCGAGGAGTCCATAGTCCCTTACAAACTTGTGGTAGTATTCTGTGAGCCCCAAGAACCCGCAGAGAGCCCTAATGGTTTGAGGCTTGGGCCATTCCCGAATGGCTTGAATCTTGGAATTATCTACCGAGACTCCTTGCCTGCTGACTATATGGCCTAGGTAAAGGACCTGCGGCTCTCCGAAAGAGCACTTGGTTCATTTAAGGAAGAGCTTGTGCTCTCGTAGCAGCTCCAGAACTGTCCTTGGGTGACAAACATGCACCACCCACAACGTACTGTAAATTAAGATGTCGTCGAAAAATACTAGGATGAACTTGCGGAGGTGGGGCCGAAATGCCTCGTTCATCAGGGCCTGAAATTTAGATGGGGCATTGGTGAGACCAAAAGGCATGACCAGGAATTCAAAGTGGCCGTGATACGTTCAGAAGGCTGTTTTCTCCACATCTTTAGGGGCCATTCGGACCCGGAAGTAGCTTGACGTGAGATCCAGCTTAGAAAAGTACTGAGACCCGTGGAGGTCATCTAGCAATTCATCTACCACCGGGATCGGGAACTTGTCCTTGATGGTTCTATTGTTGAGCTCCCTGTAGTCCACACAAAATCTCTAGGTGTTGTCTTGCTTTGGCACCAACAAGACTGGTGAAGAGAATGGAGAGCGGCTGGGGCATATGATTCTCTGTTCCAGCATTTCTGTACACTTCCTCTCTATCTCGTCCTTCTGTAGGTGCGGGTAGTGGTACAGCCTCACGACAATGGGTGTTGCCCCTGGTATTAAGGGAATCTAGTGGTCACAAGACTGGCCAAGTGGAAGCCCCTTGGGCTCTGAGAACACGTCTGAAAAATCGGCAAGAAGCCTCTCCATCTCTGCAGTGTGCAAGGCGTTGCCATGGAGAGTATGCACCTGTGATTTTCTTGCTCTCATCTTGGTCCCTTTCCAGGTGACCTGTTTCCCATGTAAGTCAAACGTCATGGTCAAGGCACTGAAATCCCATAGGATAGGGTCGAGGGTGATGAGCCACTTGATTCCCAACACTATGTCAAACTCATCTAGTGTCAGTACAAATAGATCTACGAGGAATGGATTTGGACGCTTCGGCAGATCCCTGGACTATGAACTCTCTCCCCATTTGCTATAGCCACCTGGAGACGCGGTCTGTCTTCCATTGGGAGCTTCAGTTGGAGCGCAGCCTGCTTGCTGATAAAGTTGTGGGTACTCCCTGAGTCAACCAGAATCCATACCTGTTTTCCTACCACCTAGGCCTGCAGCTGCATGGTTTGGGAGTTTTGGATTCCAGTGATGGCATGGAGGGAGACCTCGGGTTCTAATGCCGCCTGTTCCTCTTCTTCCTCCTCTAGCTCGTCTACCAGAAGGTAGAATAACAGCTTGCAATGGTGACCGGTTGAGTACAACTCATCACAGCTAAAGCATTGGCCCTTGGCTCGGTGCTCGGCCATCTCGGCCCTGGATAAGCGTCTGATGGGAGGTGTTGTCATGCTGCTACCCATGCTAGTTGCAGATCGGGTAGTGTTGCTGGTGAAAGGGCGTTGTTCCCTGTTGCTAGCCATCGACGGCCCTCCTACGGTAGATCTTGGGTTCGTCCAAGTCGTTGTAGGACGCCCCATGCTAGACGGCCCTCGGCTGATCTGTAGCTTGCGCTCGAAGGCTCGAGCCAGATTTATTGCGGTGACCAAGTTGGGTGGGCTTTGCATCTCCACATCAACTCTCAGAGGTTCAGATAGGCCGGCTGTGAACATATCCACCTATTGGTCTGGCCGAACTGAAGAGACTCTGACGAGAAGGGTCTGAAACTGCCATTGATACTCCGCGACGGTCCCAGTCTGCTTGAGGTTAATGAGCTCCCCCAAGGGTTGCTTGTTAATGGGGGTCCGAACCGGAGGAGGCAATACGACTTGAACTGGTCCCAACTAAGGCCTGGTTCTTCCTGCTCCACTCAGTAGAACCAGAGATGTGCTTCATCGGTCAAGTGGAATGTTGCCAGGCTGACCTTGTCCATCTCTTCCGTGCACTGATTACGGAAGAATTGCTCACAGTGGTACAGCCATCCAAGTGGATCATCGCTGCCGCTGTATGAGGGAAACTCCAAATGACTGTATTTGGGTATGACTGCTGCTGTTGGGGTGTCGTTCTGTCATTCACCGGAGCCCTTTGCTCGATTTGGGCGGCGGCTATTGTTGGTGGCTGCCCCTTCCGGGCTCCTTTCCCTGGTGGAGAAGTATAACTCCAGTAGACGCCGAAGTTCCCTGACGTCCTCTTTAACTTCTCTTACCTCCGCGTGATTTTCCACGAGGCGGTGTTCCAGCTCGTGAACCTTGGATGATAGCTGCTCCACGTCGCCCATGACGCTTGGCTCTGATACCAAAATGTTATGGGCCCAGGCGTAGGATCTCATCACAGGGCGGTTTGTGGGGAAAACTCCTTGCCTTCCCTTGCCCTTCCCTTTGCGAGTTGACCCTATGATGGCGAACTGAGGGGGGTGATTTGTTCAAGAGACCACCCGAACTCTCCTCACTCTTTTCTTGATTGGAAAACTGAATGCTTTATTTCAATTCGTGGCTCCTTAAATAAGAGATTACAGAAGGAAATTCCTAATTAAACTCAAACTCCAACTTGAACTCAAACTACTAATTATCTACTCCTAATGGTAACACAATTCTTACTTAAGATAGGGATAAGGATAAGATAAGATTAGGGATAAGAGATAAGGAAGGTTGGAGGCGAGTTCTCTTTACGTGTCCAGATAAGGGTGGGCCCACCCCTATGAACTATTGTGTGGGCCCCGCTCTGCTGCTGCTGCCGGGTGCGTGCACGCGGCTCGTGGTGCCGCTGCCGCACGGTGCCGCTGCCGCGCAGTGCATGCGTGTGGTGCCACTGCACACAGTGCCGCTGCCACACAGTGCGTGCGCGTGGTGCCGCTGCCGTGCAGTGTGTGTGCGCGGCTCATGGTGCCGCTGCCGTGCGGTGCTGGTCGTGTGCGTGGTTCTGCCTATGCTGCTGTCGTATGGTGCGGGTGCTCACTACCTTTCATAAGGACAAGGACAAGAAGTGAAAAGTTGTTGAAAATAATTTGACAATCACCCGCTCAAGTCTCAAACTCCTAATGATCCTTTTTCACTCGGCCATTAGCTTTCTCCTCGTAAGAAGTTACCTCATTGAAGTCGCCAAGGACCACCCAAGGCACTCAAAAATCAAAATAGTTCTCTAGATCGATTTCTTCCCATATGACACACACCATAAAGTTCAAAAGGGGGCACCATACACAAAAGTTGCATGCCAAATAAATAGAGTGAAGGTTAAAGAAAGTGGCATTTAAATCAATAATTTTGGGAGATGAAGAAATGAATTCAACATTAATCTCTTGCTTCTAGCTAGGCAACTAAGATAGCTCTATACAAAACAAATCAATAAAACCACATTTTGCTAAAATTAGCTTTAAACAAAGAGAGCTAACTTTTGTTTCAATGTCAAAGGTTAATTAAAACAAGATTGTAGGTTCTCAATTGCACGAATTGTCGGGGCCTGCCCCAAACCTCGGTAATTCTAGACAAAGAGATTCATGGTTCAGCAACCTTGGGCTTCTTCCAAATTTCCATCTCTCTTTACAATGAAGCTTTGTTTTCTCTTTTCAAATGGAAATTTGTTCTTTGCCAAGGGCCGAAAGCACCAAGGAAAAATCTACATTTCCGACCTCCATTTTCATCATTCATCATTGCTTGTGTCATTCTCCTCTTATTCTTCATATGCTTTGATTTTAACTGGGGGCTCAGGCTAAAGTTTCTCATCAAGTATCCCATAGTTTTAACAAAACAAAAAGATGGAAGTTGCTCATATTTGAATGAACTCAATCCATAGTGGTTCTCTGTTTCTTCTCTGAAAATGGTAACCGGCTTTGGTTGATTGATTGATGTTTATCTAAACTCTTTCTCAGATAAAAGTTGGTTTGGGGCTTTGGATCTTGATCACCTTCCTGGATAGCTATACTTACAAACTTTTCATCCATAGACTCCAACATCTTATTTAGAGGCAAACTGTGGATTTGCGTCTACAAGCAACAGTAGCTAAGGTCCATTTCATAAGGCTCAGTTTGGAAAGAGTATAAATACAAATATATATAGTATAAATACATACAAAATAATACAAAATATAAGGTTTTGCACTCACATATTCATTTGTATTTGTACTCCTTCCAAACTGACCCCACCTCCCAAATGAAACTCATAAACATTAAGAGTATTAAGTTATTCATGAAAGTCCAGGGGTTCTTTCCACAAACTCTCTCCTCTCCTTCATATTAGCAAAAAGGACTAGAAAACGATCATGGATAGTATCACAAACCTCAAAATCTTTTGTAGAGGTCCAATCATGGTTTTTAAAACCGGACTGGACCGGATGGTCAGACCAGAAAAACCAGGAACCCGTCACCTGATCGGTTCTGTTTTTCTCCAAAACCATTGATTTTGATCAGCAAACCGTTGAACCGGCCAGTTAACTATTTGAACCGTTCAAACAGTTTTGACCGTTTTTCAAAATTTTTAATTTTTTTTGTCAGAACAGGCCGACCATTTGAGTCAAATGGTCGGATAACTGACCCCTGACCGGTTCGGTCACTGGTTCGTTTTTAAAAACCATGGCTCCAATAGAGTCCTATTCCATTAATTATGTTATCCATGATTCTTCAATAGAGTCCTATTCCATTATTTCTTTCATTTGATCCATTCGAGAGGGAAAGACAAAACGAAACTTACACAATGGAACACCAGTAAGAGGAAATGTCCCAAGGGACAAAGAGGAACTTTACAATCCTATCGAGGGAAAGGAAGGATCCTTATATCAGAGTGCTGATTTTTCAAGAATCAATTGTAGATCTTGCATACCCATAATGGTATTTTCTCCAATGTCTCTTTGATCCTATTACAAGCACACAATAGTGGCTTCACTACTAACTTATTGGATGAAGCTAAGGAGGTTGTTGGAAAAGATACATTCCCAAAATACCCTCTTGGAAGAGGGGGTTGGTTTTTATATAGTTGTGAAAATCCGCCATTGATAATAGTTTGGTGAGTTTGATCCTTGTAGTATATATTTACATGCTTTACAAGTACACCTCTACATGTCCAATAATGGCTTCAAAATGACTATATGCCCGCCTACAGCCAGCCACCCATTGCATTGCCCTCGGGTTCGAGACGACCTTCATCGATTCAAAGCAAACGTCAGCACTAGCTTAAAGAATCTCTAATGGTTTTAAAAGAAAAATCAATGGAGCCAATAATCGGTCAATAAAGTAGCTAATGACAAATTTTTGCCATCTTAATTCCAACCCAAATCGGCAGGCATTTATCGATTAAGGACGTAGCAAAAAGTTACTAACCACCTAAAATTCAAAACCACACTTAGACATATAATCATGGTTTTCAAAATCAGACCGAACCGAAAAAATCAGAAACCGATCAGGTGACTGGTTCTGTTTTTCTTCAAAACTGGATATTTGTCAAAAAAAATATTGATTTGATCAGCAAATCATTAACTCGGGTGATTGAACTGTTTGACCGATTATTCGGTTTGAACGATCATATCGATTGACCTAAGAACTGGACCCTTGACCGGTTCGATCTCCAAATCAATTTTAAAAACCTTGATATTGATATTCAAGATTTCGAGCATTTAAAGAGACTACATGTAATGGAAAATGTGTTGCACCAAATCCTTGTACACGAGCTTGCGTCGCTACCACCATCAACCCAACACATTAAGCAGTTCAAATGGTGTTTTGAATTTGGAACAAATAGTTAACATATTTATAATTTGTTAGACGAATCTAAGAAAATGCTGAAATGTAGTTGCTAGGCAGAATTACAAATTTACAACGGGCCCATGTTAAAGTTTGGGTCCAATGAGCCCAAGATCGTGATGAATGGTGGTAATGTATCATGGGTAGAGAATAGGTGACAGGATTCTCTACAAGCATAAAATCTACACAAATTGTGAAAACATGTGAATCTTGCTACACATTTGGAACACCTCCCCATGAATTCAACACATTGGTCAATTTAAATTTTATATTTTATTTTCCTTATTAATGAAAACAATTCTTATTTATCACACTTATTGTTTTTTATAGTAAAGTACTTTTATGAAAGCATTTTTATAAAAATATATTTATGATAGCACTTTTATAAAAGTATTTTTACGAAAGCACTTTTAAGAAAGTACCTTTATGAAAAAAATGCTTTCTTAAAAGTACTTTTATAAAATCAATGAGGGATAATTTTATAAGTGGTATTTTAAAATTCAACTAGGGATAATTTTGGAAGAAAAAAATTGAATAAGTACTTTTTGTATAAATACTTAAAAAAAGCTGGAAACTTGGGTTTAACAAATAAGCTCTTATTTTTAAAATAAGCATTTATTTCAGGCTTATTTTCCAAATGCCTATAAGTGCTTAATGACCCAAATAAGCACTTATTTTTAAGTACTCCCAGACATGGCTTACAAGGGTTTGAGGGAACTTTCATGCTTTGTTTTGTAGATGTACATAAAGAGGTAATCTTAGCAGACTAGTTATGTAATTTATTTATGTTAATTATTTGTTGTGTTTTTTGTTTTAAATTTCCAAAACGAGTTTCTCATCTAGGGCTTCAAGAGTTACTGAGAACAAATTGCTACCGAACCATTCAAGATCACAGTGACACTTCTACTAAATAGACAAAAATAACTATCGAATTAAGAAGTTGTCTTTCCTTTTGAAATTGAAAACAAAACGAATCTATCGTATATTTTGAAAATTTGAAAGAAAATAAAAGAACAAAAGAACCATAACTACTTGTTAGAGAAAAAGATCATCAAATGACTAATATGAAATAAGTACTTAATTTACTTTTAACAATAAGCACTATGACCTAAAACCAACTGACCTGAGTGAGCCAACCTTAGACCAACTATCCTTGATACCAGTTCACAACGCCTGCACCTAATCAACTTAGGAAGCAACACGTTGCATGGCACGCCTCAGGAGGTAACCTTGTCTTTTCATAGACATTTCTCCTTGGAGGACACAAGGGGAATTTCCCTCTAGCAGTTAATGGTGAGTTCGCCTCTGCCCATTATGGGCTATGGCCTTGGTCGGGCATTCCACCTCATTTAATACTTTTAGGTAACTCCCGACCATGTCCACGTGAATATTAGTTATTATTCACAGGAGATTATCTCCTCTCAAATTCAATAGACGATGGATGTGCATATGAGGCGCCTATTTGTGAGGAGCAGATTCCGTATACACTCAACACTAGCTGATGTGAAGAGACATTACAAACTTTCCCAATACAGCATTTAATGGGGACTTACAGGACCTGTTCCTCACACAAGGTGCCCTACACCAACCTTACAGGTACATTTCACCTTGTATTGGAAAGAGTTTCTGTACTTTTGTATTATTATTAACGAAAAATGTGTAGGATGTGCCTGTGAGATCATTGTGAGGCACCCTGTGTAAAGAACAGATCCCAAGTCCCTATAAATAGGCCAGGTGGCACAAGATACTCTCTCTCATGATTCACCTCATGTTTCATTCACTAAACTCTTCAACTCATCATTTCTATTTTTGATATTATTGAGTCTATGACCCTAAGATATCACTCTGCGCCAACAACTAAACCATTCAAATTATTGGGTTGTTGATCAAAGTCTGGTTGGTTTTTTTTTTTTTTATGATAAGATGTATCAAAATGTTGACATAAACTGGAATTGTTACCAATCACCGCACCGTTTTAACCAACAGGGTCATTGATGGGTTGAAAACAGTGTGTGTGAATGTTGATTTTTTTCCTATTTAACCGAATAATTAGGAAGTAAAAACCTTTTTGTGTTATTTTTTATTTTTTATGTGATATACCAAAAATGGCAGGAGCTGAATTAGTGAGGGGGAGAAATTTCTTGATGAGAGGACTCATTAAGTCCGTGGTCCAAACAATTGGAAGGAATATTGCTTTCCACCGGTGTCAGGGTGTATTACCCAACTTTGGTGTGGCTAAAGGAGACACTAGAAGACAAAATTTGGCCTAGTTATTAATGAATTCCGTATATTGGTTATGTTTGGTTTGATAGAAAATAAGAAAGAAATGAAAATGGAAAGTTGAAGATAAGTTACTAATTAAGAATTTCTATTTTATTCACCCAGAAAGAGACCAAGGGATTCAAAGAATGCAAACATAGCAAACTAGGTATTTCTATATTAAGAAAAATGAAGGAAAAGGAAACAAAGAAAAGAAGGAAAATGAAGATAGAAAAACCCTAGTTGTATCAAAGGCAGCTAGCTTTTATCCTAAAATAATAAAGGATGTATGGACGGCACTAAATGGCATGTCTAAATGCTTCTTTATCCATTTGGCAAAGGAGGGTCGTTTTCCATTCAAGGGCCCTTATCACAAAACCTAGGCTTAGAAAAAGAATGAAAGAAAAGAAAAATGTTCTAACTCAAATCATTCAATTATTCGAGTTACCAGTCATCCCATTGAAGATTATAGTCTTGCATCATCTACCCACAAATATTCCTTATAAACGGCTTGATGCTATGCTTTCATAGTGTCTCCACGGCTTTTGTTTTTAGGAGATCTGGACTCTTATATGACCCAACGGCCTATATCTGCATACAGTAATTGTCCTTTTCATTTTGGTGGGCTTGGGTTGGGATTAAAGGTTAACTAATTGAGCAATGTGGGCCTTCTGGAGCTTTATATTTATTATAGCCCATGATGGTCAATGGTCTATAAACATCGATGGCATTCATTTGGCATGGAAGTCAGGCCTTCCAACAAAACTTTAACACTATTCCTGTCAAAATGACTTTCCGAGGAGCGCAAAGAAATCATCTGAATTTCTTTTATAAGTTGCCCTCTTAAGCAATCATACAATGAAACTTTCAATCCAAGAAATAGAGCCATGTAATAAATTAAATCAAAACAGCTTGACTCAGACCTTCAGATGAAACTCTTGAATGTTCAGAGAAGAAAGTTGGAGTCATGAATCATAAATATCGTCTACGCCCAGAAATTGACGAGTTCAAATTTGCTACCAACCAACCTCTGAAAGGGTACCCACATGTTTACCAAAATACCCTTATAACGTCAAAAGCTCTACTTTCTTAATTATGGGTTAACACTGGTTCAATTTTGACTAGAGATTACGTCTTGGACAGTGCCCATTTAACAGGAGACTTATATTCGTTATGGCTTGATTTTTTAGTATTGCATTGGTGCAAATACAGAGTGTAAATTCTAGTTTATTTTTGTTTCATATTTGATTTACTCTTATTTTGTTTGGGAAAAGTAAAATGATGTGGCCCCTACCTTATAAGTACTAAATGGAATGGAGGTAGGAGGGCTATTAGTTCCCGTGTGAGCTAAAAAGCAATATGATTTGGGCCCTACCTTATGAGAAAGAATTATGGTAAGGAAGGTAGTATAAATTTGTATCAGTTTTTGGGATACAAATTTTGCAATGCACATGAGACAAAAAAAAAAAAGTATAAATTTTACATCACATAAAAAGTGCAAATCATAATTACAAACAATCAGATGCAAAACTGAACTAAGTTCAAAATTTGTATCCACTTTAGATTTGCACTGCAAGCAAACAAAGCCTATATTGATATAGACCTTAGTTATAGTCTATTGTACCCATTTGAGAGGACTGAAGGACAATGGTTTCTAGCTTCAAATGTTTGACATAACATGTGAATACGATTTAAACACTACAAGAAATTAGTGGGTTTAGGTTTATCTTAATCGTGCTCATGGCAAAGTCATGTTAATTTGATTTATACGTGTCATTTAGTTTAGCATTAAATATATTAAACATATTAATTTGGATTTACGAATTGTATCATGTTACATGTATAATAAACAGGTTGTTTCCATTTTTAAAAATTTGACACAAATCCGAGGTGATGCACAAATGAGGAAAGCAACCAGATAGTCTTTGCTGGCAGGGCGGGGTCGAGCTATAAGGATGAGGCCGCGCTTCAAGACCTGTGATCAAGGAAACAAAAGTGAGAGGCTTGAGGAGTTATCCCCTGGGTAAGAACTCTGACGCTCAAATCAGTAGGAGGTGGTAGGCGGTTGGGCCGAACTATAAGGATGTTGGTTCAAGCTAAATAGTAGTGTAGGTCTTAGAAGTCGGGATCCCTTACCTCGAGCATGGAGTACCTTTTTTATAGCTGAAGATCCGTGTCCTGGTCAGATTGGGCTTCCGGGGTTGTCGGGATGAAGTTAGTTGCTGAGGTATTCGGGATAGAGTCCCATTCCCCAATGGAGTTGTCTTCCTTATTCCTCCTTGTCCGTAATTGTGCTCATCCATATGACGTGTAGTTGATGTGGCTGGAAGGATAAGATGGGGTGCCACAATAATAGAATAGCTTGGCCAAGCTATGCCGATGGGGCCAAGCTAGGATGACATGGCAGGGCGATAGGTGGGTGGCCACATGTCTCGCAGGGCCAGCTCAGCCATAACCCGAACACCACTCCCCCAGTTCTGAAGTCGAGGAAAGTAGTCCAATTTGTTCTTCGGCTGAAGAACTTCAAGTTGATGTTTGGAAGGACATTTGGCCCCTTTGATGTTCCTCGGCGCCTATCGCAATCTTGAGAACCGAGCAATATGGAAAATGGTTGAGGAATCTTCCCATTGTTGGCCTCAGAACTCTAAGAGCTCTAACTTCAAAGTCCGAACACCACTCCCTCAGTTCTGGAGCCGAGGATGGGAAGTGCTTGACCCGAAGTGTTGCGCGATTGTGTAGCTCGGTAGAGAAATGAGGTGTCGAACTAAGTTTCCAAGTCCATCCACTTGGTGGAGCCGAGAAATGGCTCTGATACCAAGTGGAAGGCGAGCTTCTGTGCCATGGTGATGCTTGGCCATGGTGTGTCGAGCTTTGGAGTTGGGTCCGAATTTTGGAGTTGAGGCTGCTGTGATGCTCGGTTATGATGTGTCGAGCTTCCAAAGTCGGGACTTAGCTCAGTCATATGCCGAGGAAAGGCTTTTTGCTGTTGGTCGGAGGCCGAGCTCCGGAATTGAGGTTGTGATGCTCGACCATGAAGCACTGAGCTACGGAGACGAGTTCTTTTGGGTTGCCGAGCTGTGAAACTTAGGTCATTTGTGATTTGTCCGCACCAAGTCAATCATTGCCGAGGAGTCTTCTGCTCGTCGGCTGTAGAACTTAAATGAGAACCAAAGTTTTGGTTCTCGAACCACTCCCCTAGTTCTGCTGTCGAGGAGTAGGGGGTGCTTGGCCAAGCTACTACACGGCCTTGTAGTCTTAAGCGGCCTAGCCAAGGACTTGAGTGGCCTAGTCGAGGGTTCATGTCGAAGGTTCGACCGGTACTACGGGTCTCCGCGTCCAAGGTTGGACTGGTACTGGAGTTGAACCAGCGCAATTAATAGGCGTAACCGCTGCCTGTAGAGGATGCCGCTTTGGTTTTCAAGGCTTGTCACCCTACGTCATTGGTCGCATCGATTGGTCTTTCGAGGCATCCCAGTTCTACTATCGAGGAGTGGGGGGGTGCTCGACCAGGCTACTGCACGGCCTTGTAGTCTTAAGCGGCCTAGCCGAGGACTTGAGTGGCCTAGCCGAGGGTTCGCGACGAAGGTTCAACCGGTACTGCGGGTCTCCGCGTCCAAGGTTGGACCGGCATTGGAGTCGAACCGACACAATTAATAGGCGTAACCGCTACCTGTAGAGGATGCCTCTTCGATTTTCGAGACTTGTCGTCATACGTCATCAGTCGCATCGATTGGTCTTCCAAGGCGTTGTTAGAGGTGCTTCATCTGCATCGTTGATCTCTCCTCGGTTTGTGCCCCTGTTGGTTATAAAAGGGAAGATGGGGGGAACCCCCTATCCTTAGTATACTTGCAAGAAGGTGTTCGACACTTGCTACTCGAAAGGTTGCTCGGTAGATAAGACAGCGGAATACCAAATGAGGTGTCCGCTTCCCAAGGAGATGGCCACTAAACTATGCGATTATGAGCACAGCTTGGAGGTCGGGCTGAGGTACCTATTGAGCGAGGGGTTTGCCGAGGTACTAAACTAGTACAGGGTGTTTGCTGGTGCAACTGATGCCAAACTCCTTTAGGTTCTTGCTCGGCCTTATGTCCTACTGTGCCACCCGCGGTATTGAGCTGACCCTGGGGATGGTGAACTTTATGCTCCAGCTGAAACATCACCAGCAAGGATACTATTACTTCTCCACTCGGCGGAGTATTCAGTCATTGGTCGGGGTCCCTTCTTCCATGAAGCACTGGAAGGAGTCATTCTTCTTCATGCACATTCCCAGGGGTTCCCCTTTTCTTGCCAAGCCGCGGGAGCCGAGGATAACTCTGCCGCAGCCCCAATGGTTGGCACTCACTTGGGAGAAGAGGTTGGCCCTGAGCATGATCCATGAAATCAACGTTATCGCGTACACATGCTCGGAGATGTTGATGCCACAGGGATGATGGAGAGGGTGGCTGGTCTGTTTCCTTTACTTATTCGTTCGTCAAGTTGAATTTATCTTGCCTGCCTTTTACTTACCTTGGGTATCCTGTGTTGCAGGTATAAGTATGGACAGCGAGGAAGATATTGTTTGCCAGATGAGGGCGCTTCGACAAAGGCGGCAACGAGCCAGTGTGCAACCGGAAGCTCGTCCTGAGACAGGAGAGCAACCACGTTCCGCGGACAGGGTGGCTCGTCGGCAAAGGAGATTACCACAGCGGGAGGCTAAGGAGGATGACATTGTTGTGGTCGACCCTAAAGGGGTTCGTTGTCCCACAGGTGCGCTGGCAACTGAGGCACGCAGCAGCTCGGGTCTGTACATGCCGCGGTGGTTAGTTCATGTGGACAACAATCTAGAGACGCCTGGGGTTCTTGAGTAGTTACTGCAGGGAATCATGACAATGTCAATAGCTCAGGAATTGATCAGGGCCGGCAGTAGAGCCATGGAGTGTGCGTTGCTATGGTATGCGGCCCAAGTAACCCCCCTCTTCTTATCCCTTGTGTTTCGTTCTCTTTCTTGGCATACTTATCGTCGTCTTCTACAGAATGCTTGTGCGGAGGTCGCACTGGTTGATTGTCTCTAAGATCTCCGATCAACATACGAGTGGGAACACTCAGAGTATCTGCGGAAGAAGGCCCAACTGACCGAGCTTCAGGCTTCTGGGGAGCGGTCGGTTGCGCTAGAGAGGGAGGTGGCCGAGATGAAGGTGCAGCTGGCCGAGTAAGCCAGCATTGTCCGGGGGATAAAGCAAGAGATCACCGAGCTTAAGGCGGAGCGAGATAGGTTGGAGCAAGAGACTACTGAGGAGGCAGTCAACTAGTACAAGGCGTCATGTGCAAATGGATAAATACGTTGAAGCTTCCTTTGCGACTGGGTTCAATCTCTTTCGCTGAAGAGTCCTTCGTCGCCATTCAGAGTTGGCCGATGAGTCGTAGGATTGGGAGTGCTTTCGATCCGGATTCTCCGCAAGGATTCACCGAGGGAGCTGATGTTGAGGTCGAATCCGTTATACTGATTCTACCGCCGAGGATTGAGCGGTTTCCTTCTCTCTCTCTCTCTCTTTTTTTTTTTTAATACTCTTGAGTTAAACATTTAGTGTTCATATGTTGTTATCCTAATGCCTTTTTCTTTTCCCAGTTGAGGCATGTATGGTCGGGCTATTATGTGTGCTGGGCTGGGCTATGACTCGTCATCTTATTGTACAATTTTCTATTGGTCCCACCGTACCATTTTTTGTTGGCGGGGGTGTGGCTGGCCAGGCTACTATGCGGGCTGGGGTAGGTTGTTCCTTGGGTGACTTTTTTGTATTTCTATGATTTTAGTTCGTTGGCCGAGGCATAGTCAGTCGGGCTACACCTCGGCATCCCCAGTTTTGTCTCGACCAGGGTGTAGTTGGCCGACGTATTGCCAGTCGGGCTACACCTCGAAATCCCTGATTTTGTCTCTACTGCGGTGTAGTTGGCCGAGGTATAGCCGTCCAAGTTGTGCCTCGGCATCCTTGTTCTTGTGTCGGCTAAGGTGTAGTTACCCGAGATCTTCCGGTTCTCGAGTTCTCAGCCATGGGGTGCTCAGTTTCCGGTCTTGGGAGCCTTTGGGGTCCTTCTAGGGCTAGTCGTTAAGTCGACGGTTGTGTTGAATTCATCGACTGTCCTCAAGCCTTGGTGGGCGGGGGCGTTCTTCCTCGACTTTTAGGCTCAGCCGTTGTTAGTTGAGTCGGGTAGCTTAGTTGATTATACATTGCCGAGCTGGGCGTAATGGGCTCAACCGTTCAGGGATCGGCGGAGTCAATTCGGTTTGGAGTGCGGCTCAACATGTGTATGTGCGGTGGGCATGTGCGCGTCTTAGGATTAGAGTTGTAGCTTAAAAGAAAGGAAACTCTTATTGCTTGCAAGTCTACTGGTAGTACATCCTGAGATTTCCCGAGTTCTAACTCCTTAGTATTGGTCGGCTATCCAAGTCTTTGAGCCTATAGGTGCCTGGGACAAGGACCTTGGTGACTTTATACAGTCCTTCCCAGTTCGGTCCGAGCTTTCCTTCTTCGAGCATGGGTACTATGACTTTGAGGAGGACGAGGTCGCTAGTCTTGAATTCGCATCTTCTAACTTTAGTGTTGTAGTACTTTGCCATTCTTTGCTGTTATGCTACCATCCTGACATATGCTCGGTCCCAAGCTTCCTTGATCAGGTCTAATTCTGTGTGGAGGTCCTCGTTGTTCTAGTCCTCATCGAAGAGCTCGGTCCGGAGGGTTGGGGATCCAATCTCTACAAGAACCATAGCCTCGGCTCTATATGTCAGGCTAAAGGGAGTCTCACCGGTGGCTACTCGCGGAGTAGTCCTATATGCCCAAAGTATGCTTAGCAGTTCCTCGGCCCACCTCCCCTTGGCCTGGTCCAGTTTAATCTTCAGGCTGTGCAACAAGGTTCAATTGGTAACCTCAGTTTGCCCATTGCTCTAGGGTCGATGTATAGCCATGGTCCAGTGGTCGATCTTCAAGTCGGAGCAGAGGGCTTCGAACTTTCGGTCGATGAACTGTGTCCCATTATCTGTGATGAGGATGCATGGAATACCGAATCAACAGACATTACTTTGCCAAAAAAAGTTTTAGGCATGTGTAGTAATGCGTGCTAGAACTTCAGTTTCTACTCATTTAGTGAAATAATCCATCGCCACCAGGAGGAACTTCTTCTAAGCGACCAGAGTGGGAAAGGGGCCGTGGATGTCCATCCCTCATTGGGCGAACGACCATGGGTTGGTGATTGGCTTCAGGGGACGGTGCCAATCTGATGTTGCTCAATCCGAGGTGGTGCATGAAATGAGGATAGCAACCAGATAGTCCTTACTGACAAGGCGGGGCCAAGCTACAAGGACGAGGCTGCGCTTCAAAACTTGTGATCAAGGAAACAAAAGTCAGAGGCCCAAGGAGTTATCCCCCGAGTAAGAACTCCAAAGCTCAAGTCAGTAGGAGGTGGTAGACTGTCGGGCCGAGCTATAAGGATGCTGGTCCAAGCTAAACAACAGTGTAGGTCTCAGAAGTTGGGATCCCTTACCTCGAGCATAGAGTACCTTTTTATAGCCGAAGATCCGTGTCCTGGTCGGATTGGGCTTCCGAGATTGTTGGGATGAGGTTAGCCACCGAGGTATTCGGGATAGAGTCCCATTCCCCAGCGGAATCATCTTCCTTATTCCTCTTTATCCGTAGTTGTGCTCATCCATATGACGTGTAGTTGGCATGGCTGGAAGGATAAGATGGGGTGCCACAGTAATAGCGTAGCTTGGCCGAGCTATGCTGACGTGGTCGAGCTAGGATGATGTGGCAGGGCATTAGCTAGGCAGCCTTATGTCTCGCAGGGCCAGCTCAACCATGATCCGAACAAATCATATCATGTTCTTGTCAACCCATATATCTGAATACCCCTACATTGTCACAATATGAACACATATATGAGAACACAAATTATCACCCCGTACTTTTGACTTTACAAGGTGCACTCCACATAGACAGCTATTAAGCTATTTATGGTCGGATGCAATTTGAGTTGGCCCAATTTAACATTTTACACTATTTCAGGCTCGGACTTCAGGTCAGACCAATCAAAATTTTGACAAAATATTAATACTCATGGTTTTAAAAAATGAACTGGTGACTAAATCGGTCAGGGATTCGATTATTGGTTTGAACGGTTCAACCATTCGACCCAAATGTCTAGCCCATTCTGACAAAAATAAAAAATAACAAAATTTAAAAATTGGAAAATGGTCAAAACCGTTCAAATGATTTGAACAGCCGATTCAACGATTTACTGACCAAAATCAATAGTTTTGGAGGAAAACAGAACCGGTCAAATGACCGATTCCTAGTTTTTCAGATCCAACCGTCCAATCCAGTCCAATTTTGAAAACAGTGCTAATACTCACCTGCCCAAGTTGCACCCCTAATGTATGGTAATTGGTAAACATTATAGAGAGCCTATATCAGTTATTGAAACCACACCACATTTTGTATGGACGGTGTGGATGCTTTTTGCAAAACTTTATATAAATAATTGCATATACTATGACAGATTGATTTATGAGATTTAAACGTGGACAAATTACAAGATGGTCCAGTTCAATCAACTCTATAATGGGAACTGAACTGAGCCACGACACTTAATTTCAAACGAACCACACTACTGATGACAACCCTCTAAATACCTTGTACAAAGGGATGATGGGTAAAGAAGTAAAAAATGATCGAGCCTGGTGAATCAAAGTTGATCATAACAGGATCCGTGATGAACTAGACAAGGAAATAAACTCCAAAAAGAAGAGACAAGAAGAAAGATTCGTAGAGAGCGAAAGTCAAGAAGCTCTCAATGAGCCTTTTGAAAATATGAAATGCCGAGTCATTTCATTTCAACTTCAAGCAAGTTTTTTTTTAGCAAGCCTTCCACATGGTCCTTATTGAGTTGGTGTGGCGTCTCATTTTGAAAGCAAACCCCATCCATGTTACACAGTATAGGTAGAACAAAATGGAACCAGCAACTAGATCATTTCAGACCCTGATTCCTTGGCCTAGCTTCAATTATAACTTGGCCCCGTTTTCCTTGGTCCAGATACTCCGACCCAGACCAATCCAGACCAGGTCTCTTCAGTTTCAACACCTAACTACTCTAGCTAGGCTGATCTGATGGACATGGACACATGGCTATTGGGTTGTTGAACAGAAAACGAGGACTACCCTCCAAATCTGTGTAAGAAACACCCCAGGAAATTCTTCTAGTTCTTAACTGACAATGTTTTGGGAACCCAACCACATAGATCAGATCAGACCAGAATTAATAGCTTAATTAGGGTTTTTTAATTACTTTTCTAAAATTAATTAATTAATTAAAGATTAAAACGTCAGAAGGACAAGGGAGGACATGTTACATGAGGTTGAGGTAACATGGGAACAGATATAAGGGAAGTACATCTACTCCCTTTTGTTTATTAACTATTGTCTACCCTAGCAAGATGCACGCTGATGTACTAAAATAAAGGAAGTAAAACCATTCTTAATTTGTCTATATGAAAAGATTGATTATTTTATTAGTGTTATATGAGGAATTATGCCTTGAATTGCTTCATAGAAACAATAACTGACATGGAGACAAGATTTTATGTTTCAGAAATGGTCCATTGCGAACCCAAGATCTGATATGAAAATTCAAAAAAAAAAATTGAAATTTAGGGAAAAATATTATTGTTATTTTTTTTACGTATTAATAGTTTCTATGTTTAAATTATTTATTTTTTTAGGGATCTATTCAAAATCCAAACTTTGATGGAATCCCAGAAAAACATTTTTAAGCTTCATCTGAATTATATATTTCACTCAAAATTTTAAGGGTTTTCGTTTCAGTCAAAACCAAAATTTCTCAAATTTTCCTGAAATTTCATCGAAATTTAAAACCAGAATTGGAGAAACACTTGAAAAGTTGAAATCGTTTCTGCTGAAGGCAAAGTTTTTTAGCACACTTTATTTGTTCAAGCGTCATGCCTAGCCCATATCCCATATCCTTACTTATTATTTATTAATATACAAACATTTAAGAAACAAAGAAAAGTACAAATATTTGATATTTATAAAATATATATAAGTACATAATATACAATAAGGTGAACTATGCTATATATTTATAAAGCAGAGGGAATTTTGGTTAAGTATTTGTACAAATAATAAGTTGAGATACCAGCGTCTGAATTGTGTCAACTTGTATTTGTCAGCATAAAGGTAATATATTAATTTATTTAAATATTTCATGCAATAATAAAATAAAACTAATAATTTTTAAATATATGATCATAATTATATGCTAATCTTCATAGAGTCAATGCTCCAAAGGCAGGCTTACTTGAGTAGAACGCCAGATTTTAGAGAATTACTTTATAACAATATTACTGCTTATAGAAAGTATAATTAGGTTGCTTTTATTATTAGGTAATAATTAAGATAAGAATTTAATTTATTAAAAAGTAACTCAATATTACTACTTATCTGAATAAATATATTATATTATTCCAACTGCAATTCAAAATTGTTAGTGTGTATATATACATATTTTAATTTGTTAATAAGAGAATTATATCAGTACCAACTCATCGTACAAGTTTCAGTAAATTATTCCATGTGGGACATAACATACAAAAAGTTCAAATGTATAATTAAGTAAAAGGAATTTGGGCTCATCTGGATTGTGCCCATTTAAATAGTTAATTATGAGCTTAATATATATGTTTATAAGTATGAAGTTAACATATTTAAATGTATATTCATAAGATCTGCTTATTATATTTAAGAAAGTTCAAGCAATAGTGTATTTATTAAAGCTAATAAATTTTTAAATACATAAATTTGATAGATCCATTGCTGCAAAAATTATTTATTAAATGTAATATTTATTTTTCAATTTGGTAATAACTAGTATATGAATTTAAATATATGTATAAAAAATTATCTATGATAATTTATTTCTCTGAATAAAATGATTATTTTAAACCTATTAGGTTTTGTTAATAAGAAAATTGTATCAGCACCAAGTCATCAAACAATCCCATACTAAATTATCTGATAACTGATAACTACCAGAATAAGTAATTACTAATTACACATATGAGACATGAAATGGTGGTTTTCATTTTGTACCATGAAACATCAAACATGTCTTTGTATCATAGATTTGCTTATTTTGTAATGGCGTGGAAGAGAAAATGCCTATAAAGAAAGGACAAATCCACGAATTGACACAATTTCTACAGCCTAAATCTCATAAAAGTAAAAAATTGTGCAAGCACTTAGAATATGGCATCCAGTTGCACATTAGGAATATCTCCCCCCACTGTATTTTAAAATTCATGGGAAGATGTTACCAATGTATGGTTGTATTGCATACTCTCAGGGTGTTTACATGATTTTTGCTTTCAGAAAATCTATTTATATATGGCTGTAATTTTGCTTTACTCAAACATTATTGAAAAGTAAAACAAAATTCAAGCATGAAAATGAAAATGGACCTTAATCCTCCTCAGCAAGAATAAAATAAATAAAATATGGAAATCACAAGGGAAAATAAACTCAGAAAACAATAAAAATGAGTATTTCCCCAAAAATAAAAAGAGGTCTCCAAATAAAGCTTACAAAAAAGAGGATAAGGGGGTTGGTGATTCCACCAATGTAGGAAACAACTGTATAGCATCTTTTGATTTTTTTGCCGCAGCAACCGGATAAAATCATTGAGATAAAAAAATAAGGTTGCATTTGGATAAATTTGGGGATCTGTGCCTTTAGGCTCAGTTTGGAAGGAATACAAATGCAAATATTTAGAGTATAAAACATTGTATTTTGTATTATTTTTGTATATATTTGTATTTATACTCTTTCCAAACTGAGCCCTAAAAGCACAAAATCCCAACGTTTTAGCCTTCCTACTTCTGAGCTTTAAAGTGTCATGGCACTATGAAAGCAATCCTTACCAAATGCTCAAAACATTTTTTTTTACTCAATTTTATTTTCCATTATCAAAAGCTCAAAAATGCTTTCTAAATTTTTAGGTTGTTTTTTTTTTTGTTTTTTATTTATTTCTATTTTTTAAGAATCCCTAAATATGTAGGCTCAAGTAATTTTCACTGCCTAAAAGAAAAAGAAAAGGGTATCTTTCTGACAAGAAACTAAACCCAACAGTAAACAAACAGTTTATAAAGATGAGCTCCAAGCCTCCAACTGTATTGATGACCAAATGAAAGATTCATTAATATTAGACAGCAAAATAATTTTCAATTGAAGATCCACCAAGGATGGTCGGAACCTTGAGCCCAGTCCAGGTGACCAAATGAGAAAAAAAATAGCCCAAACATACATTTTTTTAATAATATAGAAGGTGTAGGGACATGCTACAAGACATAATTGAAACCCCAAAATAATAAACACATACATCTCACCTTTTATTTATTTTATAAGAACAATAATATATTCAGGGCTTTAAATGAAATCATATGCTTGTTGGATACAACGCTCAGTCATGGCTGATCTCTTCAGAGTTCAGTCATCCCCAATTCCCCATCCATTGGGATTTTCAAACCAAACCCATCTACCAAATGGTAAAATGGTTAGTCAAAATAAGGCAAAACCCTCTTCCTTTATGGTGAATTGGTGATCTGCAGTGGGAGTGGTTGGGCTTGGATGTTGTTAGCCTTGACCCTTGAGAACTAGAACTGTTTGTTATCAAAAGAAACACCTCTCACCTCAGTCCTATTTGGTAACTAGTGAAAACGAAAGTAAGAGAAAGGAGTCAAGACAGGTTCCGAATTTTCAAGCATAAAAAAAGCAACAAAAGATTTGAGGAGGATGCAACACAGTAAAGTAAACAGTAGTTCTGGATCCAACCATGCATGAAAAGCTACCGTTTTTCACCAAATCCCCACCACCCACCTCCATGTGCTTGCACCAGACCAGAGCAATATAATGACAACCCATTATCCTATCAAAGGAAAGTTGGCACATGGCCTCCTATTATTAGCTGAACCAAGACCCAGCAACAAATCGACAAATAGACTACTTGGGATCACAGCTCTGCTCATCGTACATGAACGAGATTTGTTGTTTCTTGAAAGCAGGGGAGAAGGTCTCAGTTGGTAACTTAATCCGCCGAGTTGGATATAATTTCGTGGGAATGTGCTAGTAAGGCCACCATGTCTGCTGCTAATCATGTTCATACCCATTTGCTTAGTAACATCTGACAAGACATCGTATAGGATTGGTGTCGGATAAGGTTCATCATCTGGGTTTGAGTTTTTTCCACATCAAACACTAAAATTCAAAGAAAAAACAGAGTGAAGAAATATGACAGTAATTAAAATTCTTATATAAACCAGTAAGGCAGTATGTACTGCATATATTTGTGTTTTGGACCCTGTGAAGCTTGATGGTTGAGCAATCCCACCATCATGCCTCAAGCGGGGTTGATTTGGCTCCCCGGTGAAAAGATAAAATAAAATACTGATGGGTGTATAGTGTACGTGTAGCCACTGTATCATCAAAAATGAAATGTGCCCAAATAACAAGCTTTCTTTGAAAATATTCCAATTCATAAGTTTCATCAGATTGTCATCAAACGTCACTTTCTTTCCCTGACTGGATTTCAAACACTTGATTGCCCCAACTGAAGTGGTTGGGACTTGGGATTGAAAAAGAAAAGTAGTTATATGCTCAAGTATGCATTTGCAGAAATGGGGGAAAAAGACTTTCTGGACCCAGAACGAAGGGACTCTTGAGTGCTGTTATCTTTTAGATTAATCGCTTTTCCCAGAAGGAAAAGGATTCATCATGACACCTTCGAGACAAGTCTGGTTCAAAACTTCATATCTACATCAGACCAATATAAAATCATCTTTTGCTGACATGAATCCCTGTTGCACCAAACCAACAAATACGGGAAAAGGAGAGTGGATTCAAAAATACACACTGCAATAGCACCCCAATTGGATCAAGGACAACTGCACCAAACAAACCGACCTTCTTTTCGGAAAGAAATTTTGTGCTAAGAAAATTTTCGGCGCACCAATAGCCTATAGTGATTCTGAGCTGAGATGATAAATTTGTCTTTTTCTTCTCTTTTTTTTCTCTCTTTTTTTTTTATTTTATTTTACAAGGGGTGTGGGGAGAGTTCTCTAATTTGGGCATAAACAGCTTGGAACAGCTTAGTAGGATTATTTGGACTAGACTTTGACAGATGATAGTGTTGATGTGACTTGAGAGAGGTAAGCTGTGCTCAAACCTTCAATCTTATCTGATTTCATCGTTGCATACAGAAGAAGCTAAAAGAAGACGGGCCACATGAAAAAGAAAAAGGCCCTGAAAATTCATCTTCAATTGATATACAGATGGATTTATATACATGTTACATTGTGATCAACTAAACTAGCATCCACTCTTGTCATCTCTCTCTCTCTCTCTCTCACCAGGGCTTGCTTTTGCCTACCCAGGTGGCTTACACTCCAAATGCAGGATAGTAATTCACCAAATTTAGTGTAAAGTCAGGATTGTTCTGTTACACTTCCGTGTCACAAAAATTTCCATCCATCCTGTTCTGAACTGCTTTGACAGCAGCAACTCTAGCAGCAGTGGCAGCCTTGTTTGCGGCCATGACTGCCTTGCTCACTGGTTCATCCACCCGAGGGAGGTTAATAGCATTCTCTGCCACTTTTCTAGCTGCCTGAAGTTTAATAAAAAGGGAATGATATAAGAATTTTGAAGTGCAATGCCATGAGCAAGAGTAATGACAGTGAGAAATAGATGAAAGCAATGTACCTGAACTGCACGCAGGACCCCATCACTTAGTGGGGGCTGGGGGCTCTTGAGGACACCGCCATCCCACTCTCCACATCTTGCATCTCCATTCCGAAAAGTATACATACCAAAGCCTTGCCTTCGGCCTTCATGCCATGAACCCTCATAACGATGGCCATTAGCAAAGTGATAAACACCAAATCCATGGATCTTGTCTCCAAAATACTCTCCAGCATATCGATCTCCATTTCTACATCACAATCAGAATTAACAATGAATATTTGGTTCATTGAGCAAAATGCATTTTAGTTTCATGTAATATCAAAAAGATAACCCCCCAAGAAGAAAAAGGACTAGGACACATCAAACATGTAGTGAAGCTGAAACACACACACACACACAATAGAGAACAATTAACAACGAGTAAGGAGTAATACTGTTTTAGCCTTTTAGGGAGGGACCACTCTTTTTACTCCATTTGCACTTTTTCAGTTATGACTTCAAATAACCCCAAATTCAGCCACGACCCATCAATGCAACCTCAATGAAGTTTCAACAACATTGAAATTATGTGCGAATCAGAGGCCCGAATGCATTATATTGCAAGAAACCTACTAATCCTAAGAACCCACCTGACCATGGAAGAATAGCCAGTAGAGCCTTGCCAAGAAACCTTAAGTAATCAAATTCTTGAGTTGTAATAGAAATCCAGGAAAAAAAAAAAAATGATCAGAACTCGAGTACATCTCAATTCATTTTATAGCTACAAACTCTATCTAATGTACTGCAAATTCAATGATCAAAGATAGGAGAAATAGTCAATTATGTCTGTTAAGGTCTTCAATGAATGCAAACTCCAAAATAAAACAAGAAAAGATTTCTAAAGTTCCAGCCATCTGGGCCTCTGATGCAAATGGATCCATCCCATTCTTGAACCTTCCCACAAGACTTCCAACATCAATACCAATCAATACAAAATTCAGCATTAAAACCCAAGAATCAAACTCAAAGAAACAGTTTCTTACCTGAAATGATAGCAACCAAGGCCATGCTTGACGCCACACTTGAATTCTCCAACGTAACAACTACCATCCAAGCAGTTCTGCACTCCGATGCCATGGCTCTGCCCATTACACCACTCCCCGGCATAGCTATCCCCTGTATAGAACTGATAAACCCCGTAGCCATGTCTCAGTCCTTGCCGATACTGCCCCCGGTACCGGCTCCCCCTCGCCCAGCTCTCGATGCCGTATCCATCATACCTCCCATCAATCCAATCCCCTTCGTATCTCCCATTCACAAAATAATTGTACACTCCACTCCCATTACACCTCCCCTTGTGAAATTCCCCCTCGTAGAAATCGCCATTACTGTAGAACTCCACACCTTCTCTAATAATTTTCTTATCTTTCCTCTCTTTCTTGAACGACGACGAGCCTTCGCCGCCGATAAACCACTCAACCGAATCTCCGCCAGTCTTCGAAAGCCCTAATCTTTTGTTCTTCTCATCCCATAAATGTTTCATAAACAATGAGGTCTGGATGATAAAACCCTTCTTCTTTCCGGCCACATAGAGTGCCACGGCGATGAAAATCATCGCCAATAACAAATTTTCGGAAGTGGGTATTTCTTCTCTTCTGAGATAGAAGAAGAAGTACAAGCAAAGAGACGAGCTCAGGGACACCATGGCCACAGCAGGAAGGTACCGGTTCGAACCAGAGGCAACTCGTGTCCCAGAGTGGGGCTTCTGTTCCTCCGATGCGACTTCTTCCTCGTGAATGGAAGAAAGGCTGTGGATGGATGATCTAATCGTCGGCGATGAACGGAGCGACGACTGGGTCCTCGTTAGCTTGGCCTGGCTCTTCTGACCGTCCATGGCGGTTTTGGGATTTGGGTCTTGTTTTTCCGTCTTTCTTATTTAATGGGTTCTCCTGTATCGCGAGATTCTTGTAACGAAGGTAGAAGTACGGGAGAAGCTCTCAGACATCTCAGGCGGTGATAAACAGTGCCAAAAGCGCAGGTTAGCTAAGAGTGCTAACAAGCGAAGCGAGGGGAGCAGAAGAAGACGAGGAGAAAGCAAGAAGAAGCGCAGAGACGACGAGAGAAAATCAATCTGGAATCCGGAATCCGTTTCAAAGGCTTCAATTTGTTGTTTATTTATCGTGTTTGGGGTAAGCGATCTTCCCAACGTACCGGTTCTTTCCAATTGCAACCGTTTGATTTCATCGAACGGTCATGATTGGTCCAAAATCATTTTATCTGGGGAAGTCTCCAACGCATTGACGATTCTAGACCATCGGATCGTAATACAGAGCTCCATGGGTTTGACCATTGACGGGAAGTCACGGTCGAGGCACGTGTGACGGAATCTTTTTGAATTTGCTAATGAGAACTAATTTACTGTTCTCGCGCTATCGCTATATCGTAGCTCGTGGGCCCCTAAAAGGGCACGAAGTCCGTACGCCTGGGTCTGATTGTTACTGATTTGGACAAGTCAGTTCAATTGACTCCTATTTTATTCAATTCAATAGAAAGTAAAAACGTTTAAATTGGATTGACCGTCGGATCCTTTTGACTTTTTGATTATGGTCATGATGTCATTTGATGGTTGGGGAAGAGTGACCGGTAAGGTCTAATTAAGTTGTGAGGGGCGTCCAAGTTAAGAAATGATCCACCAATCGATTGGTTAGCATTGGTCTGGCTGCTGACCAATCTTGATGTATCAACCTGTCCCATTGCAATATTTTAACCCTAGAAGTATGGCATATGTCTCGCGACGATATTGATTATGTTCGATTTCGACGAGCAACGGTGCCGGTTAAGTGCCAATTCGGCGTTTACAGAAAAAAAAAAAAAAAAAAAAAAAAAAAACAAACGCCAGATTTAGATTTAGATGGTGTTTGGTTATCCGTTTATTTGAAAAACGGTGCCAATTCATGTTTACAAGCATGTTTATTCTAAAATGAAAGGCTATTTGGTAATAATGTTTGTTATTTTTTGGTTTGTGTGAGAGCCAACCGAGGGTTTAATGCTTCCTTCTACATCCCGTTGTTTATTTACTCTTCAGCTTATCTGTAGTTTTTAATGGCGGCTAACTGTCAAATAAAACTAAATAAACGTTTATCAACCAATTTTTTTTAAGATAAATTAAATACAAAATGTTTATTAAGATGGTGTTTGATATCAATGTAGCTTTTTCTGAGAAATGGTGTCAATTTAGCATTATAGACATGTTTAACAAAAAAAAATTTGCTTGATCGAGTCATTTATCTAATAAACAGCTCTCTTGAAAATCGTATGAACCGTTTATCAAAAAAACATTAATTTTAATGTTTTTTTTTTTTATTTTCAAGACCGATTTTTTACTATTTGACTTATGTGGCACTTACTAGACTAATGGCAAAGAGGTATAAAAAAATCGTACAAAATGTTTAAAGCAAATTTTGTTTGATTTTTCAAGACAAAATCATATAAAACATTTATTATTTTAGGATTGTGTAAAAGTTTTCTAATGGGAAAACGTCTTTTTGATGTTTATTCCAATGCTAAGGTGTTTTTTCACTATCCACACGAGAGAAAGAGGTAATTCATAGACGACAAATAAGTTTTATAAATTATTTCAACTATGGTGACAAAAAGGCATAATACTGGAAAAACTTATAATCATTCAACCTATATCAATCATAAGAGTTTTCATCAAAATTCATGAATCCTTTCTAGTATCATGTGTTTCTTGCATTATAAAGAAGTTTAAGGTTATATTTGATATTGTTGTCATTTTTACTTGCAGTGTTTTTTATGTTGTTTAATACAAATTTTTGCAAAATTGTATTGCTATATCACACCAAATAACTACTTCCACTAAAAAATATAGGCATTGGGATTTTTTTGATAACTAGGAAATTAATTCATTAAAAAAACAGGCCCAAGGGCTATCGAGTTCAGATACAAATTCTAATTTGGTACAAATAGAGCGATGCTCATTAGGAAAGGAAAACCAAACACAATTGGATTGGGTGTTAACATTTACTGTAGAAATGCCAAATTTGAAATTTCCTGAAAAAACAACAATGATACTTGTATTGATAACTCAAAACATTTATGATAGAAAAAAAATATATATTCTCATATAAATTGTATTGACCAATATAAAACATTGCAAATAGAAGTGACAAAGATACCAAACACAACATAAATTGCAATGAGTTTTTAGGTGGCATTTGGATGCAATTATGCCATAACAACATGGATAGTGTCATCATTACAGCCACTCCCATTCGGTTAATAGTTATGGATCATTTTCCTCTATGGAGCGGGTCAAAATCGATATATGGTTTATGATTATCCGTAATGGATTTGGATCGCCATGGCTTAGTTCGCTCCTACCATGGTCCACCTCTTGATTTTTATATCTAAATACTTAATCTCTAACCTAGAACCTAGATTTTAAAACTTAAATTGTAAAACCCTAAATTTTAAACCCTAACACCCCCCCCCCCTTTAAGCAATTGAATCCTAAACCCTTAAATTCCAAGTTGGCAAATGCATTTGGTCGGGGATACATGTCGTTCAATAAGGTAGGAGCGGTCCTTCAATCCTAACCTTAACCCTCCTAAGGTGAGAAACAACGCATTTGGTGGGACGCATGTCCCTTGATCAGGTAGGACTGTAGCTTTTAGGAGCCAAAATTTCCCCGTCATTCGTGATTCGTCTTTCGGTAATATAGGAGTTGGGCTTCGGTTTTATATATGGATCGGGTTCGTGGGTCCAGATCTGAGTTAGCCATATGTGGTTTTGTGGTCGTAACTCCGAAGTAATATTTACTTTTCAAATGGCTCCCAGATGACCACGTAATGCAATGATACGAATT
This sequence comes from Nelumbo lutea, assembly GCF_056320005.1. NCBI lineage: Eukaryota > Viridiplantae > Streptophyta > Magnoliopsida > Proteales > Nelumbonaceae > Nelumbo > Nelumbo lutea. Next base: position 45,381,190 of record NC_142688.1, read on the forward strand.
GGCAAAAGCTTGGGTCCATGGCCCATGATTTGCAACTTGTCCTTAATTTAGAGGATCTCCACCCAATTTAAATGGGGCCCATCTTGGGCAGAGATTAGCTTAAAATATGTGAATTTTAGCTGTTAGTGGACAGAATTCAACAACGTTGGATCATGCACGACAACCCTTAGAAGGTACGTACAGAAGGAAAATACATATATTTATTAAACACTTTCTGATTTTTGGTTCAGGGGCCCGTTCTACAACCATGGACTCACATGGGTTCAACCCATCCTCTCCATTCGTCAATTTCAACTGAAATCACTCTAGCAAATGGGTCCCATTGATATTACCTTGACACAGGGCTTCAGTATTGTGATAACCCCAATTCTATTTTATCTTTTCTCACTTGTACTTTGGGAATGCTTGCTCGCATGTGTTTGACACGTGCAAGAACACAAAAGGAAAGTGATCAAGAACAGTTGGGTGCATGTGAGTTCATTGTCTCAAAAACCCTAACCACCAAATTTGAAAATTGCAATCCATTGGTGGAGAATTGAATCAATTGATCCACCTTTTTTCTTATGACTTTTTCTTCACATCTTCAACCATCTGAAATATTTTTTTGTTGGTAAGCTCTTGAACAGAAATTCTGGTGAAGCCATAAATCATGTGGGAGATATAAGTTTCTGTTCAGACATGAAGAATCATTGCTTTATGGGCTTATTGCCCAAAAGCCCACAACTTCGCCACAAGCTTGGAGTTGATTTTCCTAGAAACCACATCGTTTGAGTTGACAGAGTGTTAAAATGATCTCCTCAGTCACATTCCCTCCACCATAAAAAAGCAAAATTCTCTCTGTCATGAGTTCATGGAGATTTTTATTTTAACCCTCTTTTCATGTGGCTCAATAGTCCTCTTCCATGTGAGAAGAAAGAATCCTGACTTTTGATTGCTTTTTAGAATAAATAAGAAAGATTTAAGGGTTACGTAAGAAAACCCATGAAGTGACCCAATTAAGTTGTATAGTTGTAATCTACAGTATTGCAGAAAACTGTTCAGACCTTAAATTAATTTTTCTGTTTTCAAACTGGAAATAGTATTTTATGCCTCATAACTCAGTTGTTATTTTCCGAAAAGAATTCCAATTTTCATTAGCATGATTTAATTACAAACACCCCACAAAGCTTGCAAGAGGAAAGTTCGTTAAGCAAGTCAAAAAGTAGGTTTAAATACAAGAGTTTTCTTCAGCTGTGATCAGCATTTCAGAAAATTTTTGCAGCCACCCAATAAAACATGAACACACTATCAGCCCAAGAAAAAGAGAGCAGATCCAGCAATGAAATAAATGGGGATCGTGTTGGAATTCTATTGGGTACAATAGTTGCATTTTTCAAATCCAAATCCCACTTTCCAACTTTGTAGCACATAGAAACATGAATTATAAAAAAAAAAATCCATTTTTTTTTTATTTTTTCCTTTGGTCAATCTAATGAAATTTTAATAGCATATTAACAGCTTGGAAGGTCATACAAGAATATGGTATGATGAATTATTTATGAACATTCAGTTTTCAGTAGTATACTTGCTTAACAAGAAAGAGGAATTAATCAAAGCCAACAACTGCTCAATCACTTAATACACTATTACCTAAATGCCAATTTTCAGTTTTATAATACCAAAGAATGATATTAAATATCAACTGGTCTACCTTGCAAAAGTTTGGACCTTGGAGGACATTTTAGGAAATAAGAAGATAGAGAGGAAGAAGCAGTCAAAATACAATGGGTATTTGGCTCTATTTGGGAGGGCTTAATTAGCTTTATCTTTTCTAAGTAGTTGCTCTGATGAAAGCTGTGAAGAGCATGATGATCAAACATTGCTCACAAGCTTTCAGGATGTGCCTCTCCTCTGCAAAGCCAAAAGCCACATGATGAAAAGGCCTCCTAGAATGCAGCTTTCGCTTTGAAATTACGAGAATGAAAGGAATATTGGTCATAAATTGCATGATTTTAGTACCATTTTGGTACTATTTTATGGACTTGGACTTTGTAAACAAAAGGGAATGCATGTTTTGTTCAATATGTGTGTAGAGAAGATGGACCAAGAAAAGGTCACTGGCCGGAATTGTGTCTGTATTGTTTAAAAGAGTTCACACAGAGGCGACTGCTTGCCATGAAGAAAGGAGCCTGCTTGGCTGCTCATTGCTGACTTGTAGGACTGAACCTGGAGCCATCTCTAGCAGGGAGATGCGACCAACTCAATTAAGAGGCTGCTTGTAACTGAATAGTCTATTATGGGAAGCCATTTTGATTATGTTGAAAACCTAAAAGGCTAAAACGATTCTGGCATGTTTCAGATGGATAGAAATAGAATACAAGGCAATAAACAATATAGTAATAGCTCAAGAAAAGTGTTATCAGAACCGAATGATCTGGATCATTTTGTTGAACAAGAGGGGCGTTTCACAAATGCTGTGAAATGTGATGAGAGCATCATGGGCTCCGGCCCACCAGGATATTTCTCCAGGTCAACATCTCGAAAAACATTTCTGATTTCTACCTCCTCCTCCTCCTTATCGTCTAAGCCTTTTCCTTCTGTTGAGTTGGCGACATATTTATTGTTAAACTTTGGGTGCTTAAATAGGAATGGGATCTCCTCAAAGCTAAAATCCTATAAACACTCTACAAGCATGAGCATCCAGCCATGGTTTTAGTAAATTATAAAGGGTATTTTAGTAAATGATCATTTCTATTATTTAGGATTCGCTTAATAAATCTCATGTATCGCATGGTTCCCCACTAATTTATTGTTAAACCTTGGTTTTAAAAAATCAAACCATGGTTTTAAAAAACAACTCGGAAATGGAATCATTATGGCCACCAGTTTCTGGGTTGATGGTTCGACCTTCCAATTCGAATGGATAGCCCATTATGACAACAAATTTTTTTTAAATATAAAAAAAAATAATTAAAAATAAAAAATAGTCAAAAACCATTAAACGAATCATTAATCGATTCAATGGTTTTTAACCAGAAATTAGGTTTAAGTTAAAACGGAACTGGTTGGGCTTGGTGCTCTTGTAGAGGCTGGACGCTAATAATTTCTGGTTTTTATATGGGGTGTTCTTGTATTGGGCATGCATGACCTTATTTAGATAAATTAGACGTACCTATTACAATAAATAGTCATAGCCAAATAGAGGGGATGACTTTACCAAAAAGAACAAAAAAGAGAGGGTATGATAATTCCTTTATTGCTCAAAGCATACCTTTTAAATCAACGCCCAGACTAATAATGGCTAGATTCCGGTCAATTTCTCCAATTGATCTTTTAAGCTGTAAATTCATGGAAGTTGTTGCTCTTTAATATTCTGGCTATTTGAAAATATTGGAATTAACATCAAGAGATGAAAAAGGTTGAGAGCATAACTTTCTGTAGGAAATTGGGAACCAAGAGTAATTGACTTTCACGGACTGTTATATATTTCATGTTTACTTTACACTTTTACAGAGCGGTCGACCAAAACGGATGCAAGAAAAAGGAACATCACAACAAACAACAAAGCTTCAATGAAATACAATCATGAAGATCATCAACCACCCTAAAGGGTCCTCCTCATATGTTAATAACACGAAACCCAAATGATGATAGAAAAATGCATTTTTTTTCCTGAATATGATTGATTTAGAGGGTGTTGTGCAATGTGAATACTTTTGTTTTCATTTGCTTTTGAAATTGCAACTTTAGTAAAAATAAATTGTGATTTTGTATTGAGAAACAAAAAAGTTGGTTTTGTTTCAAAAAACAATTCATGTTTTTTAAATCATCAATGGGGTTTTCTCCCATGTGATTTATGTTTCTTTTTGTGAGTTCCATGCAAAAACAAATCACATCTCGTTAGAAAATAATTTGGTTATCAAAACAAAGACACAAAAAATCAATCTTGGTTCTATGTGTTATTTTTTTTTTCCAAAATTGAAACAAAAAACATGTTTTTTGTTGTGAGCTCCAAAAAGAAATTAACCAAAATCATCTGGTTTGAAAATAATTTGATAATCAACACAAAAACATAAAAAACAACCAATGGTTTTATATGTGTTTTTTGTTTCTAAAATTGAAACCAAAACATGTTTTTGAATTTTTTATCTGAAAATTGTGTTTTCATCTAATGATCTCTCATCAACTTTCATAAATCATACAAATCATTTCAATGGTTTCAAAAACATTTTTTGGAAACAAAGACCAAATTGTTTTTGTTTCTCTAGAGAATACCCCCAATGCAGGGTTTGGGAAGGGGCAGATGTATGCAGCCTTTTCCCTTCAAATACAAAAGAGAGGCTGTTAAGATTTGAACCCCGGTCACTACTCGGATTGCAATGAGGCTCTGTACTTAGGCTCAGTTTTGAAAGAACAAAAATACAAATATGTACGGTTTAGAATTACAAAATACATGTTTTTGTACTGTACATATTTGTATTTATACTCTTTCCAAGGCCCCAGTTTGGGAAGAGTGCAAATACAAATATTTATAGTGCAAAACTTGTATATTGTATTTTTAAACCTTGTATTTGCAATCTACATATTTGCATTTGTATTCTTCCCAAACTGGAAGGAATATAAATACAAATATGTAGAGTGCAAAATCTTGTATTTTGTATTATTTTCTATATATTTGTATCTTTCTAAACTGAGCTTAAGTTTCATAAATATGACACCTGAAAGTTGAATTTGTATAAACATACAATTTGGTAATGTTTTTCTTTCTTAAGGTTGGCATATAATTATATACGGAGAATTTAATAAATGTTTTTGTATAAATGCTTATAGGAAAGACTACAAATGCAAGATACAAGGTTTTGCACTCTACATATTTATATTTATGGCTACGTTTGGAAACAATACAAATGGAGTGTAAATCCCGGCTCAAGGTAAATTTGCACTCTAGTTCACTTTTGCTTGTGTTTGGCAATATTACATTTATGCATTGACGAATGATAGACCAATGCATATTTACATTGATAATAAGATGTAAAAGCACATCAATAAAAAAAGAAATAAATTTGCATTCAAGTGGGCTTTTGATAAAAAAAAGCATATGTTTTATTGGAATTCATGTTTGCATATATTATAGCTAAATGTCCGTTTGGTAAGAAGATAAATTTGTCAGTGCAAAACTAACCCAATTTTGCAATTTATATGAACCGTTTTACACTTTACATATTTGCATACATACTTATTTGCATTTGCATCATTTTCAAACGCAGCCTATACTTCTTCTATACTGAGCCTTAAGAAAAACAAGGAATACATTGATCAAGAAAACCATATCCTTCCAAGGAGGAAGGAGGAAGAAAAACAAGGAATACATTGATCATGAAATGGGATTAGTGGATTTTTATTCCTAAATTTTTAGCCGACTCCAAATAATTGAATTTAGAGATTAGACTATAAATTTATTTGTCACTCAACCAACTAAATATTTTTATCTTTGGCTTAACTCATTGAATGGAGGTTATTTACTTTATCGTTCAATACATAGTTGTCCAATAAAGCAAAAGAATAGTCTTAAGGTTGCGTTCTAAAACTTAAGGCCATGCTTGTTTGCAGTGCAAATCTGACAAGACAAAAATTTTGCACTCAGCTCAGTTTTTCATCTATTCATTTGTAATTATGATCTGCATTCTTACTTAAAATAAGATCTCAACTTTTCATCATAAAAACTGATGCAAAATTTGTAACATCTTTCTTGTACCTCAGCCCTCTTTCATATAAGGTGGGGAGCACATTATCTTGCTTCCTACCTCAATTCTAAACAAATAACCCTCATCTCAGGATATTTTGACACTATTGGCATGTGGACCAGGCTATCTAACCAATCACGAGTAAATACATCAGAATTTACACTCTGCCTATTTGTTCTCCTATGCACTTACACTAGTACAAATAAAATTTAACAATTTGCGCTGCAAACAAACTGAGCCTTACTAATAGTTTGATTCCCATGCACCACTTAATCAAACCACACCATAGAGGCATGACTGATTTAAGGTTCGAAATAGGGCTTTTTTTTCATAGTTTTCAAAGTCAGACCAGACTGGACGGTCAGACCAGAAAAACTGGTTCCTTGTCAGGTGACCGATTCTGTTTTACCCCAGAACCGTTATTTCGTCAAGAATCGTTGATTTGGTCAGTAAACCGTTGACCTAGGTGATTGAACCGTGTAAACCGTCCAACGGTTTTAACAGTTTTTTTATTTTCTTTAATTTTTTATTTTTTTGTCAGAATGGACTATCCATTCCATTTAAACAGTCAAACCACTTGACCCAAGAATCAAACCCCTGACTGGTTCATTATCTGATTTAAATTTAAAAACCTTGCTTTTTTCATTTCTTGTAGGCAAGGCTCGGGCAGGTAGTTGAGAAAGGCAATGCCACCATCTTGCTTGATGCAGACTAAATCACTAATCTAGGCGGCCGAACACCAAAACTAGTGTAGAGGCATGACCATATATAAATCTATTTCAATTCCTTCTTGTTTTGTTCATTTCCTTCCTTTTCTTAATCATCAATCTCAAGTTAAATGGTTTCCAAATTTGGTTTCCTTCTTGTTCTCCGTTCTCTGGTCAGTAAACTGATATGAAAAGGGTACAAGTCTTGGTTTATTCAACCGTCCAGTATCGGTTCAGGTTTTCAAAAGATGACATGTTTAGATCATAATCTAATTAAGTTTCTTAAATGAGGACAGTTCAATTAACAAATTCAAGAAATTTATTACTTTTCAGTGAAGCCTTAGCTTTTTTTTGAAAACTTCTGTTTTGTCTCTTTTTTTGGTATTTCTTGTGCTGTAATTGAAGGTGATGCATAACTTTTGATTAATCTCTTGTTGGAGGATACCCTTAAACATCCATGTAATATCTACACTCTTCTTATGGATTGCAAGAGATTCCTATCTCACCTTTAAGACTATTCAATTACTTTTGCTCCCCGGATTTGTAATCGGGTTGCCCATAGACTTGTTAAGCATGCTTTGTCTTTTAATTCAGCGCACTCTTGGTCTGTGGCACCTACTGATGTAATTGAGTAATTGTTGGATGGATCAGCCTTCCGGCATTTTCAAAAAAAAAAAAAGAACTCTAATATTTTATGGTACAACCAATTTGACAGAGTAGCCAAATTTGGCCATCTCTCCCTAGTTAACCACAAAGAACCAAGCAAACAACGTACTGTTCAAAATAAGAACATTGTGAATCAAATAATTACGTTTTACGATCCTAAGAGAATAGCTTCAGCCAAACAATAAGAATAACCATTAACCAAAGCGTCAAATTCTGGCCAACTAATAGCAAGGTGTCTGTTCTCTTTGATTAACGGTATAAACATGGAAAAGGTAAGAAGAACAAGAACGAACACATGAATGATCATTCCCATTTATTATGGTTGATGGATCAACTTTTAGGAAAAATTAAAATGAAAACTAAAAGAAAAGAATGCCCTGTTCAGAAGAAATAATTAAAACGAACAACCAGTCACTTGACCAAACTAATTGCAAATCTAGTAATATTGATGGTACATGCCTTGGTTTTGCATAGAACCAACTATTAACTTTTCTGTAGAAACTTGTAACAGAAAGAAAAAGAAAGAGTTTATAGAGCTTCATCAGTCCTGTTAGATTGGTTTTCATTCTCTTCATTCTCCTTAGACATCTCCTCCAACGATTTCCCCTTGGGTAACCAGCATCAGTCTTCGACTTGTCTTGGCTCTGCACTGCATACAAGAATCCAAACGCCCCACAATTGCACCAGCCTTCCCACATGCTGCCGAGATACCATGGAACGTTGCCCGTAGCCTCGCTGGGAATATCTCCGCAGGCACAATGAAGGTGGTGCTGTTCGGCCCAAAATTTGTAAAGAAGGTCAGTCCATACATCACAAAAAACCCAATATGGTTCTGGGTCAAGTGGTGGTATAAGGAATTGTAAGAGCAAACATGAATACTGTCATGAAGAAGAATCCTAGTATCCTGAATTGAAAACCTTCCAATGCATGAGTATCGGCTTGAAACAAATGACCACACCACACTTAACAATTTTGATTAAATATCTAAGTACTACTATAGATTATACCACAAATTAAATATAAATACCATATCATCAATGAATAATATACATTCATGGTTTTGTTGTGAGGTTTTGAAATCCCACCATTTGAGATGCCAAATAAAAGAATTCCTTGATTTAAAAATCATCCTAAAATAAGCCTATTTCAAAACAAAAGTAGGGCTGTCAATGAGTTGGGTCTGACCCAAACCGATTGGGCCAGTTCTGGTTCCGGGAACCAGAACCAATGGGTCATTCCGGGTCCTAACTAGGTGGAACCGGTTCCACCTAGTCCCAAACCGATTTAGACTCGACTTGATATATTATATACTATAACCAGAACCAATGGGTCATTCCGGGTCCTAACTAGGTGGAACCGGTTCCACCTAGTCCCAAACCGATTTAGACTCGACTTGATATATTATATACTATATTATATATATAATATATTATGTATAGTATATTAAATAAATAATATATATACTATACATATAATATATAATATATACAATATTTAATATATATTAAACATAAATGTTTATTTTTTATTTCTTATAATTGGGTCTGTCGGGTCAGACTCAATTGTCCCAAGAACCAATCGGTTCAGTTCCGGGTTCAAAAATTACAGACTTTATCGGGCCCAGTTCCAGGTCTGAGTCCTCGACATTTTATATTGGGTCAATTCCAGTTCCAGCTGGTTCCAACCCAGACCCAACCCGTTGACAGCCCTAAAAAGAAGCATTCTCTTTGTAAGCCACCAAATTTTCTACCCACAAGATGACTCTTGCAATCATGCTAACGTAATGTGTGGGGCCCATGTGAGAAAACAAGAAATTCACAATAGCCAAGCATATCATGTCAAGTTTCCTTAAAGAAAAAAAAATTATATATAGCTTATCCAATTAACTGCATTTACCCATATCTTTTTCTTTTCAAGTAAGCTTTTTGTGTTATTATTTTTACCTTTATATTTTTCACATCCCCCAAAGGTGAAAAAGTTATATACCCACCTAGAAGATAGGTAACATACATGAGAAATTCCAATGGTACATAAACCCCCAACAAAATATTCATAAATCAGCACCGCTCCATAAGGGTCAACGTTCAGTTTATTGACTTAAAACTAAAGTGAATGAATCAAAATTTTAAAAGCTGAACCAAAACCAAACTATAGGAAAACTGAAATAACTAAAACTGAGATTTTCAGTTCAGTTTTTTAATTAATATCCAATTTTATTAATATATATATATATAATATTTTATATATAAATATATTATATGTTATATATTTTATATTATATATTATATAATGAGACTCAATTAATTTGTTTTTTTATTAATTGAATTTCTAATTCTGAAAACTAAAATTGAAATTGATTTTTTAAACCAAATTAACCAAAAATAAAAAAATCAAAATCAAAATTTTTAGTTCAATTTATTCAGTTTTAATGGAATAATGCTCATCCCTACCACTCCAACCATAAGCATGTAGAAACCCAAAGAATCACAAAAAAGTAGAACATCAACCAAACAGACTAATTGCACGACCTGAAACAATTGGCTACAAAAGTCAAACCATGCCTACAAAGATCGGTAAATAAAAGGAGTTAAAGACGCAATACGACTACCTACCAATAAAAAAGAGTTAAAAGCCAACTGATGGTGGTTCAGTTGGTAGATTTTCTGATTCCTCGGAGTAGTATTGAAACCATGGCCGGCGGAAATCACAAGCAACCCCAACAATTAGAACACACCATTCACCCAAAATAGCACCAAATAGTGAAATATATTGAACAATGCAACTTCAAAATAACCACATGCATTTGACACCAAAAAGAAACAAATGAAAAATGGAAAAGAAGAATGGAAGAGGAAAAAAATAAGGAGAGATATAAATATGTTTTTGCATTGTACATATTTGTATTTGTACTCGTTCCAAACTGAGCCTTAGGGATTCACATAGTCCATATATTTTTGTATTAATCATGAATGAACTAGTAGGCATTTAAATGATGAGGTCTCTTAATGTATATCTATACACTATTCATGGATGATATAGTATTGATTAATAAGTTAATAATTAGACAAAAAAATGGGCTAATATGAAGTTAGAATAATGTCAATACACTTTGGAATAATATGTTAAGATAAACCAAACTGAGATTGCAATTTTAGTAAAAGTAGTACAAACAATCGAGGCGTAATTAAAATTGATAGTCTAAATCACAAAGTAGAAACTTACGACAATTGGGTACAATCCATAGAATTAGAGCAAGATGGCTGAACTAGAGTTCATTTGTTACATATATTATTCATATATTGTTAACATTAAGAGAAAAAAAAAACTCTATAAAATAATTATAAGATGAACAATGTTTTATGGAATAGAATGCTAAGCAGTTAAGGCTGGGTTTGGAAACAATGTAAATGGAGTGTAAATCTCGGTTCAGGATAAATTTACACCCCTGGTTTAGTTTTGCCTATGACAATAATGCATTTATGCATTGACAAATGACAAAAAATACATTTCCAATTTATGTTTACATCAATAATGAGATGTAAAAGTACATCAATAAAAAAGAAGTAAATTTGCATTCAAGTGGACTTTTGATTAAAAAAAAAAAGACATATACTTTATTGGAATTCATGTTTGCATCTATTGCAGTCAAAATTATGTTTAGTAGGAAGGGAAATTTGTCAATGCAAAACTAACCCAATTTTATATTTGCATGAACCGTTTTACACTCTGCATATTTACATTCACACTCTATTTACATCATTTCCAAACACAATCAAACAATTTATTTGGAATATATCCAAGATGAGAATGTTGATATAAATGAGTGGTGAGACTATAAAGCATGGAATTAAAAACAACTTCAATAGTAAAGACTGAATAGACCCAATTGATGACCATATAAACAAAAGTCAATTAATTTAGTCATGTGAAAAGACAACCAATGCTTGTGGTACAAAAAGATAGTAATTATTGCAAATTTAAGGCTTTTAAAAATAAGAAAAAAAAACCAAGCAAAAGTATGAGTCTTGGATTAAGTTTCTATTGAATTGGTTATACCTTAAAACTAATTTTGATCTGCTACACTATAGGTGGGCATCGGGAATATCTCTTGTACTTGCATTGTCATTCATGGAGATGTTCTAAATGTGTAGTTGTAACACTACAGTTAGATTTCAGGAACATCTGTTATATATGTATGTTTTCATTCATGGAGATGTTCCCCATTTGCAGTTCTAGCATCTTGTGGGTAGTAGATGCGAACTCCACAAAAACTGTCCATGAAAATTGACCATGTTAAATAATGTGAAACCTAAGTTACATCATTTAACAAGAAGTAAATATCCCACCTTATCAAGTATTATTAACAAAGTAACAAGCAAGGGGTGCTTGTGCTAAGCACGGACATGTAAACAAAAAAAGTACTATAAAAAATTAGAAAAGAAAAAAAAAATCCATAAAATATTCTAATAGATAAAATAGATAAAATAGAAAACATGATTGTTGCATAATAATAATTAATAATTTTAGATTAACATTAATAAATTTGACTTAACTATAGAATCTCATAACTTATGAAAATTGGACACAAGTACATATATCCCACCAACCAACCCCCAAGACCTAGTTTTGCCCATCAAAACCAATAAACAGTGACAATATCCCAAAAGCTCACTATAATCCCTTGCATGATCCGCTTGTTCAGATATGATCAAGAATAAAAACCAAAAGAATTATTTTTATTTAATAATTAATTAAGAAAATATTAAATATAGGTGGGTTTCACTTGTTCACAGGTGGGTTCTACTTGTTAATGTCTTTTTCTCTCATTATCATCATCATCATCATCATCGTCATCATCTTCCACTTCATCTTCTTCTTCTTCCCTTACTCTTTCCTCTGCCTAACCTCCAACCGAATTAGCAAGTATTTTCAGAAGCCATTTGTTTTCTCTTGTTATCTGTGTTTTGTTTGAAAACCCTACCACAAAGGATCTCAAAAAAAAAAAAAAAAACATTATGGGCTTTTGTAATCCATCTTCTCTGTTGCAATTGTTTTGTTACTCAGATCTACCAGCTTTCTTTCTCTTCCCGTTGTCTAGAATTCTCTGGTTATTCTTCGTGAATGGAAGGGATGAGTGAAAAAGAGTTTTTGAAGATCCAGGTATGCTATTTTCTTTTTCTTTTTTGGCTTGCTCTATATTCAAGATCTTGGTGTTCTATCTATTGCTTTATCTCTTTGCATAATCTTCTTCTATTTGCAAGTGAAAATTAAAACTGGTCCCTGATTACCACAACAGATGTAGAACAGGGGAAGGTAACGGTCTCAGGAAATGTCGTCCTAGCAACACTCATAAAAAATCTTGCAAAATCAGGGAAACATGCAGAGTTCTAGGGTGCACCAAAGGCTTGAAATAATAACCAAAACCAGCTCAACAATCAGTTCAAGAACATACATATTGAGAATGGCAAAGGCAGCAATAAGGACAACAAGAATCAAAAGGATGGAAAGGACCAACAAAAGAGTGGTCAGCAATCGCAACAATAGCTTTTACAACAACTATAATAGATGAAAGGGCTGAACGATCTAAAACTTCCCCAACACCAACAATTTAAAGAACTAAGGTAGTGTTTGGATGCAATGCAAATAAATTTGCATGGATGCAAAACTATGATAGTGCAAATGATTCGAGTGTAAATTCTGACATATTTTTGTTTCAAATTTTAGCTTATTTTGTTTGATTGCAGTGTAAACGAAGTAAATTAAGACACGAATCAGAATAAAATAAAATCCAAAACAAAATTAAATGAGAATTTACATTTTTTTTCATTTGCACTCCCATGCATTTGTACTATAGTGCAAATAAAATTGCACTGCAACCAAACACAGCCTAAGGATTCCTTTCAAGGAGCACAAATCTGTAAAGTTCGGTCTATTCGATGATGATTTCAGTGACGAAGATGATTTTGATGATCCAAATATTCCTTTGACCAAGATGAAACCCATCTAATAGATGTTGCCAATTAGGTAGAGGAGAGAGTAAGGAAAGAAGAAGAAGAAGATGACGATGATGAAGTCCACATCAGTGCCCCACAATACTTCTCAACCATGTATTGGGAACATCTCCTGATGACAATTATAGGAGATGTTCTCAATGCACGCTAATATGTGCATGTGGGGTGGGGTGCCTATGGGGTTCCCCCTGATGGGGCATTGATGTGACCTCAATGATGATGATGAGAGAGAAAGAAATGAAGAAGTGGAACCCACCTATAATTAGTATTTTTTTAATTAATTATTAGATAAAAAATTCATTTTTATTTTTAGGGATAAGTGGACTGCAACCCATCTCAGAAATCTGAAAACCCCTTATTTTTATTCTTGGTCACATATGAATGCACTAGAAATTCCAAACGGGACTATTTAATTATATTTTCTTTTCTACATTTATTAATTTATACATTAAATAGTTTTTATTTTATTCTTGGTAACGTGTGAGATTAAACATGTTAGAGCTTTTAGCTTGACGTCTAAAATGGTCCTTTTAATCTTTAGGGTAAAAAGTGGTTTTTTTGGTAAAGTTCGAGAGTGGTTGAGCCAAAAATCCTTTTCTTAAATGTCACAAGTTGATCTGTTTGGACTGGACAGTCAAGCCGCTAACCCAAAAACCAATGGCCTTACTTAAGCCAACTATGTAAATTAAATAATTGAATAAGAAAATTAAATTAATTAAGGAAACAAAGTTGATTAAGTAAATTAGATAAACTAAGCTAATCAATGTCAATAAGTAAATTAAGCCAATTAAGCAAGGTTTTAAAAAATGATCCAAAAATGAAACCAATTTGACCATAGGTTTTTGGGTTAGCAATTTGATTGTCCAGTATTGAAAACAAAAAAATATAGGGGTTGTTGCTATAACCTCCCAGTCCTTCCCTAAATTTTGGTAATTGAAATCATCTTGCCTGAACTTTCTAACATAGTTGCAAGTAGACCCCCTTTGTTAGAATCTTTAAAAAGAGGCATAAAAATATCTAAAATATCCCATACATATATTTTTAACCAAAATGTTTATTTCCAAATTTTCTCTTCATATGAATTACTAGCCCAAGACTTTCAATCTCTTTTTTGAAATTGATTTATTTTCTAAATTTGCACTTTATATCGATCGCTTAAAAGTAAAGCTGCAACTTCAAATTCTTTACTATTTTGTATTTTTATATAGTTTGTATTTTTTTTCTATAAAAACCAACCTCTATGGTAATTGTATGGGTATTTTGAACTTTTTTGTGTCTCTAGTTAGAAGATTTTAATAAATAATTAAAAAAACTTGGTTCAACCATCCAAGTCAGCAGTTTGCTAACCAAGTCATCGTTTTTTTTTTTGGAAAATTCCAAGACAAGTTAAAATGGAATTAAACAGTTGACTAGTTCATGTGGGTTGAATAGTTTGATTGCCCTAATCAATAATGATTTCAAAACCATGCAATTAAATGAATTAATTACTTAAGTAAATTAATGTAATTAATTGAGTTACTAAGTTAACTAAGTTAATTAAATAAATTAAGTGATTGTTAGTTTACTATTGGATTTTTGCTCTAACGACCCTTGGAATTTGAAAAAAAATGCCACTTTTGACCCTAAAGTTTTTAAAAGGTCATTTTTCCCTCAAATTTTGGTGAAAAGGCCATTTTTAAGGCAAAAACAAACGACATTAGAAACATCATTGACAATTCCATAAGGCAAATAATAAAATAATAACACCCGTTGCTATGACACTATTTAGGTCAAAAAACTATTTGAAAAATTACACATGGGTCCCACATAAAATTCTTGATGACGGGTTATTTGGCCCAACCTAGTAAACAACGGACACATGGGCACAACCTAGTGACCAGACACATGATTCGGCATCCTCAACCACCTTAGCATAACAGGCCACCTCGGGTATCTCGGTCACCTCGGATAGTGCCAAAGCTCGGGTATTTTAGGATGACCCAACCTGTCGAAGAGACACGTAGCAGATTCTAGAAGCTCGCCAGCTGTCTCTGAGTCTTTCAAGATCACACCACACCGTTTGTAGGCCTTATCTTCATCTTGTTCGAATCGGATGGACACGATAAGCCTTACCAGCAAGCACGTTATCCACCTTCCGGAGCGAAACGAACTCCTACGGCTCGGGCCGAAGATCTCGGAATGTTTCGTGAGACCCACGACAACCCAGCTATATAAGGGCATCAGCCTCTAAGTCCCAAGTATGTGCGATTAAGTGCATTCTAGCTCTCAAGTTTACTGATTTCTAGCTCGCAATTCACTACTAAGTACTGACTTAAGCATCGGAGCGACCTCGCCGATTTAGCCACCCCAGGTTCTCTGATCCATCTCTCTTGTAGTTTGATTGATCCACTTGACAATCGACATCCGAACTGCCTTCTAGCTAGGAGCATTCAGATTGCGCACCATCAATTGGCACCGTCTGTGGGAAATGAATGAAAAGCTAAGTTCCTACCTTACTTCATTTTTCACTCAATGGCTTCCTCAAGCAACACCAGAAAGAACGTCGATATGACCGTCTCAAGGGGCAGACTTCGACCAAACAGGAGTTCCCCATGGTTTGTATCGGCCAGTTTACCATCCCTCTTACTGTCTCAGGGATTCCAACCGTACAGACTCAGCACTCACAGTTCCACACCTAGCCGTTGAACGTTTCGCTCCCCTAGGTGAGTACCACCTTTTCAATCCCTAAACCCTTTGTGGTTCCTCTAGGGATGAGAACTCAGCAGTTCGATGAGCTAGTGCAAAGCATTAGGATGATGCAATTACAGATGTAGCATATTCATCAATTCCAGCAGTACCAGTAGTATTATTTCTACCAACAGTATCAACAATAGTTTCCGCCACTACGGCTAAGCCAAAACTAGAACCCTCAGCAGAACAGGACTCGGAATCAACCTCAACAAAATGTGCGTCGATCTCCTCCCTGAGGTGCAGAGAATACCCGGATCCCAACTCCTCCCTGAGACCAAACGGACTGAACCCCACCTCGGGACAGAGTCAAAGGTCAGTGTACACCCCTGCCTTCTCAAGGGGGGAACCAGAAAGATTAGCTCGAGAACAGTCACCGCACCAGGACCAACCAACAACAACACTCATGACATGAGAACCGCAACCCTCATGTCAGTGATCGCCAGCTTGGGGCAAGAGGAGCGAGCTAAAGATGAGACCCCTCTGTCCTTCACAACAGTCAGCGTCAAGTTCATGACCGTAAAGACGGCGGAGACAGGGACCCCCTCCCAGCTTGTTACAATGTTCAGGAATGCGGACAAACTAGAGTCGAAGTGTAGGACAACACCAAGGTGAACAACACTAAGTAGCAAAGAAATGACGTCGTCACAAGAAATGCCGGTCATCTGCCAGGAACAGTCCATCGAAGAGCAACCAGCCACTGGTACCAAGTAGGGTGAGGGAGGAAATGAGCTCAGTAGCCACACATCCGGCTTCTGTATTGTTGAGTCGGCCTCCCCCCCGGCATCAGAGAGTCTTACGGCCCCGAGGCCAAAAGATTTTAAGACACCCACATTGGAGACCTATGACGGAAAGTTTGATCCCAATGACCACATCGATGTTTTTCAGTCTCAAATGCTCCTTGCCGGAGCAAATGAGGCGAGCATCTATGTGGCCTTTTCCATTACCTTCAGAGGGTTAGCCAGACAATGGTATAGGAGTATAGCACCGGGCTCGATCAAGATCTAGGCAGAGTTCACCGACATGTTTACTGCCCACTTCGTCACCATTAAGAAGTTCCCAAAATCTGTAGTGGGTCTTCTGAACGTGGTCCAAAAAGGAAACGAGTCGATTAGAAGCTACACCAAGCACTTCAACTAGGAGTGTTTGCAGATACCCGGCCTCAATTCGGCTGTGTGCCTCACCACGGCACTGAAAGGAGTCAAACACACTGAGTTTGCATAGAACCTCGGGGTGAATCCACCGAAGATAATCAACAAGTTCCTCGATGATGTCGAAAGATTCATGAGGACGGAAGAGGCTCTCGGGTCCAAAGCAAAAATCCAGCAAGGAGAGAAAAGGAAGAGAGAGGATGAAGGAGCCAGTAGCAACAAGCATTGATGGAGGAAGGGAAAGTCACCCAGAAGAAGTAAGTCCCTGCACAGAAGAAGCAAACACCACCTCAGGGTTCAAGCTCAGGTCAACGATCTAGGACCCCTCCAATTGAAAGGACCACCTACACTCCCCTCAATGCAAAACAAGGTGAGATCTTGATGGCAATCAAAGATTTTGGTTATGTCAAGTGGCCGCCCAAGCTGCGAGGAGACCCAACAACTAGGAACCCGAATGTTTATTGCCACTTTCATCGTGACATCAAGCACAATATAGAGAACTGCTAGAATCCCTGCGATGAAATCGAAGAGTTGATTTGCCGCGGGTATCTGAAGAAATTCATCCAACATGAGAGCAGGGAGATGGCAGACTGGTAGGCCGATCAGAGAAGGGAAGCTCCAGAGTCGAGTAGAAGGAACGACCAACCACCTTAGCAACAACCACCACCAGAAGACAGGCCAAACCGTGAGGTGATCAACATGATCACTGGTGGGTCCATCATTACAGGGTGTACTACAGCAACAGAGAAGACCTCGGTTCGAGGTTAAAACATGAAGTAGAGAACCCACCAAAGCGACCTCGGATAGAAGAGCTCATTTACTTTACCGAGGGCAATGAACAAGGATCCAGTATCCACATGATGATGCCCTCGTCATCAAACTTGTGATCAACGACTTCGAGGTAAAGCGGGTACTAGAAGATTCTGGGAGTTCGGTAGAGATCCTATTCTTAGAAGCATTCGATAAGTAGCAGCTAAAGCGAAGCGATATGAAGCCGGCGAATTCACCCCTGATGGGGTTCAACAGCGAGGCGGTTAGGCCACTCGACCGAGTTACAGTGCTAGTTGCAGCACGAACATGGCCCAATTCAGCGCACTTCGAGCACACGTTCTTGGTGGTCGTGACTCTGTCTCCTATAACACAATTTTAGGTTGGCCCATCCTACATGCCTTACATGCAGTAGTGTCCACCTACTATTTGTCGATGAAGTTTCCAACGAGCTACAAAGTAGGGGCAGTATGAGGCAATCAACTTGAATCATGTAAGTGCTATGTGGCCACACTAAAGGGCAACGCAAAGTTAGCGGAAGATGTCGAACTAGAGCCACCACCCGAGCACACAGAGGAGTAAGCTGCCCCGATGGAGGAAATAATCTAGGTACCGGTCTCTAAAGCCAAGCTGATGAAGACCCTCTAAATCAGCGCTCTGCTAAGCAAACCTCTTCGATCGCAATTGGTAAGTTTCCTACTTAATAATTTAGATGGTTTTGCTTGGTCTGTGGCAGAAATGCCCGACATTGACCCTTGTATAATTACTCACAAACTTAATGTGAACCCCTCAGTCAGGCCAGTTAGACAAAGAAAATGAAACATCGCCCTAAAGCAGTGGAGGGTAGTTGATGAGGAGGTTGGGAAGCTCCTCGAAGTAAACATCGTTAAGGAGGTCCAATACCCGAGTTGGATGGCCAACCCCGTGCTGGTGAAGAAGGCCAACAAAAAGTGGTGCATGTGCATCGACTACACCGGCCTCAACAGAGCCTGCCCGAATGACTACTTCCCCCTTCCTAGAATATACCACCTGGTAGATGCAACCTCGGGGGACAAGTTGTTGAGCTTCGTGGATGCCTACTCTGGGTACAACTAGATTAGGATGGACGTGGCCGACTAGGAAAAAACTTTTTTTGAACCGAACTAGAGCCGTACTACTATAAAGCAATGCCCTTCGGACTATAAAATGCTGGAGCAACCTTCTAGCAACTTGTAAATAAGGTTTTTGAACCTTTGATTGGAAATAAAGAAAAGTGTTATGTTGATGACATGGTCGTGAAGACCCAGTTTTCAAATTCTTTAATCGATGATTTGAATTGTGTTTTTAAAATTTTAAGAAAATTTAACATGAAGCTCAACCTAAACAAATGTGTCTTCAGTGTCACGTCAAGCAAATTCCTTGGCTATATAGTGAACCGATGTGGCATCGAAGCCAACCTGGATAAGATAAAAGCCATACTAGATATGAGATTGTCCCAAAAGATAAAGGAAGTTCAATGGCTAACTTGCCAGGTAGCTACCCTAAACCGGTTTATGTCTAAATCGACGAGTTGGTGCCTACCCTTTTTCAAGGCGATTAAAAAGAACAAAGACTTCGAGTGAACCGAAGAGTGTCAGCTCGCATTTGACGAGTTGAAAAATACCTAAGTACACCACTAGTTTTAACCCAACCTAAGGAAGGAGACAACCCGTCTACTATGTAAGCAAGGTTTTGCAGGTAGTAGAGACCAGATACCCCAACATCAGGAAGCTGGCCTATGTGCTAGTGATAGCAGCACAAAAATTGTGCTCATATTTACAAGACCACACGATCATCGTCCTCACCAATTTGAGGCACGTCCTACTGAAATTCGAGGTGTTGGGTCAACTGACGAAGTGGGCCATTGAGCTGATCGAGTATGACATCCAACTCGAGCCACGCTCAATGATCAAAGCTTAGGTCTTGGCAGACTTTGTCGCGGAATGTACATTCAGCACGCCGACCCCTAAAGTGATTGAGCCAGTTAACATGTCAGAGGTGTCAACCAATGCGGCACCTATCCCGGTCAGAGAAGGCCCAACTTGGGATGAGAGCCCTGGATCCTCCTTATAGACGTCTCATCAAATCAGTGAGGAAGTGGTGCTGGACTCATATTGTACAAGCCGAGCGGGGTGAAGCTAGAGTATGCTCTCTGGTTTAGATTCGAGACATCGAACAAAGAGGCAGAATATGAGGCGCTGATAGCAGGGTTGAGCTTAGTAAAAGAGATTGGCATGAAGCACATCATAGTATGTAGCGACTCCCAGTTGGTCATGAACCAGGTGAATGGTGAGTGTGAGGCTCGAGACCCCACCATGGTAGCCTACCAAGATAAAGTAAGGGAACTCATACTAAGGTCCAAGAACGATGAGGTCGACACCTTATCATAGTTGGTGAGCACTAGTGACAACACAATGAGAACAATGTACATAGAAGACCTACATCGACCTAGCATTCTCGGGGGAGTAGAAGAGGTTGTTCCCATGTTGCAAGCAGAACCGAGATGGATCGACCCGCTCATCGATTATCTGCTTTACGGGATTGTACCAGCAGACTGTAGTGCAGCTCGGAGGGCAATTGTACAGTAAATCCTTTACGCTTTCCTACCTATGTTGCTTGCGACCCTCGGAAGCAGATCGGATACTTCACGACATCCATGAAGGCCTTTGCGGAGGACACTTGGGGGGCAAGGCATTCACCCAAAAGGCACTAAGGAAATGATATTATTGGCCCACTATGAAAGAGAATGCAATCGAGCTCGTCAAAAATGTGATAACTGCTAGAAGCACACCAACATCCTCCATCAACATGTTGTCGACCTGAAGTACCTAACTAGCCCGTGGCCTTTCGCACAATGGGGATAGACATTCTCGACCCATTCCCGCCAGCAACCGGGCAGAGGAGATTCTTAGTCATGGCAGTTAGCTACTTCATGAAGTGGGTGGAGGCCGATCTGTTGGTAATAATCACAGCCCAGAATGTGCATAACTTCTTCTGGAAGAACATAGTCTATCGCTTTTGACTACCTAAGGTACTAATATCGGATAATAGAAAGCAGTTCGAAGATATCAAGTTCCAAAACTAGTGTGTCGAGATGGGAATCCAGCAGAATTTCACTTCGGTGGCACACTCGCAGGCGAACGGACTAAAAACTCGCTTGGCACAAGCTAAGGGATTGTGGGTCAACAAGCTACCCAGTGTCCTTTGGGCCTATAGAACAACTATCAAGACTGAAACAGGAGAAACACCTTTCAACCTGACTTATGGAACAAAGGCCGTAATCCCAACCAAGATGGAAGTACCAATCCTGCGGCTCGATACATATGACAGAGAAGAAAATGATGACGAATTCCGAACTAACCTAAACTTGATCGAAGAAGCACACGACCTAGCCTACATCTGGACTATGGCCTACCAATAGCGGGTAGCTCGGTACTACAATGCCCAGGTCAAGAGATGCCAATTCCGAGTTGGCAACCTAGTACTCCAAAAGGTGATGGTACCAGAGCCCGGCATAGGTAAGCTTGGACTGAATTGGGAGGGTCCATACAGGGTGAGATGAGTGTTCAGAGAAGGCATGTACGAGCTTGAGACAATGGAAGGGAAGTAGGTACCCCAAGCTTGGAATGTTGATAACCTGAAGAGGTACTACTTATGAACTCGTGAGTTAGACATCTGCTAAAATTTATTAAGTCCAAAAGACCACCAAGCTGGTCAAGTCATGTATTGGAGAGTGGACTATGAGTCACTCCCAGAGCCTAAGGGCTAAGGTGCCGAGCTGATAAAAGACCTCAGCGCTACATAAGACCTAGTCGTCTCTTCGGCATGGGCAATATAAGACCTAGTCGCCTTTTTGGCATAGGCAACACAAGATCCAGTCATCTCTTCGCCATGGGCAAACTAAAAAAGTTGCTCGTTTTCAGCCTCATTAGTGTGCAGATAGGTTAGGCACATACCCTACAGTGTCGGCGCACCTTGGCTTACATTGACTTTGGGTTATTCCTATCTATGCCTAGCTAACCAGCTCATCACCTCGAGAGTAATCTACACTTAGAAAAAAATTCTTGCACGATTGAACACAGGATGGAAAACATAATATGTTTCATTACTTCATTACAAAAAGAAGGATCGGTACATTCAAAAAAAAAGAAGAGAAGAAAAGAGCTACTGCCGAGCTCGAAGGCTCGGTATACACAATATAAATAGGGAGGTCCAAGAAAAGAGGTGAATGTCAATCTTGATGGGGCTCCTCGCCCCCTCCTTTGACATGCGCAGGATCTCTTGTTGGGTCCACTTCCATAAATGTGTTTGTAGCAACCTCATCGATCTCCATGACCTCGTCGACTACCACATCAGAGTTCCTCAACTTCTCTCCAGCTTCCTCACCGACGTTGTCATCACCATCCTACTTGGAGTTTGGGTCTTCCTTCTCTGCCTGGATCACCATCTCCGTAGAAACCCCAATGGTGGTGAGCGGTTTGAGGTCAAGCTGAAGGAACACACACCTAACCAACCAGCGAAAGACTTTGAAGCCCTAGCTGAATGTCGAGATAGCCCAAACAGCAAGAGCGTTGGCCTCCTTTATCTCTTGAGAAAAGATGGCCACACGATCGGTAAGGAGAGCCTTGTGTTCTTCAACCTCCTTTACTAGCTCACGAATACGCTCATCTCTACGCTTCACCTCGGTCTCCCACTTCCTTGCCAAATCCACGGTCTTTAGCGTCTTGGCCTGGCACTCCATCACCTTAGACTCGACGGACTACACTTTAGCCTTAGCAGCGAGTACCTTGGCTTCCAAACTCTTCGCCTTTGATTCAGAGACTTGCAACAATGCCATCTAATGACTAGTTCGGAAACATACCACCATCAAATGACCCCAAGTTGTGGCAATGGGCTTAGAGCGCGACATCCCAATGCATTTGGAGACTTTGATGGGGAAGACAGCCTCCTTGCTCTTGAGAGTGGCGACTCGAGCATCGAAGATGCTCTGACCCTCCTTGGGGATTGCATCGAAAGCAGCAACCTCGGGTTGGACGGGCCAAGGCTCAGGCTTGCGAACTGGCGATTTGGTTCCCTCATCATCTTTAACCATGTTGATCACCGGTCTTCCCTCCTTCTCGGAGCAGCAGGAACAGTGGAAGCGGTGACGGGCTCGACGACCATGGGATCGACATGAGATACCTCCCTCTTCTTCTTCTTCCTCTTCATGTCGGAAAAAAGCTTGGAGATCGGGATTTCCGCTATGACACCTGAAAAGAAGACAAATCCCAATTTAGCAGAAAAGATAGAACGGAAAAAGCTAATTGCATGGAACCGAAGTGGAGACCTACTCAAACTCAGCCCCACATTAACCAGTTTCTCCTAGGGCAAGAAATGTTTCAATTTCAACTTGAGTTTCGCCCAGGAACGGATTTCTCTCCTTGTATCCTTATCCAGCCTGACGTCGGGGTCACTGATGGTCATTCTCTAGTGCATTGAGAACGGCCACCCCCCAGCCACAGTAATAATGAAGTAACGTCTCTTCCAATCCGGGACCTTGTTGGGATATTCGTGCAGGATCTTGTACCCTGGTTGGGGGGTTAAGGTAATAGCTACGTTTTTTTAGACAAGGTGAGGCTAGCAAGGTTTTTCTTAATAGAACAAATCGAGTTGAAGATGTCCAAGGTTAGAGGTCTGTTGTACTCGTGGAATAAGGAAATGACACCTACTATGATGCGAACTGAGTTCGGGTGGAGCTGGTCGATGGTGATGTTGAAAAACTTTAAGAATTTCTATGATTAAAGGATGGAATGGAAAGCTTAGCCCGACAGATAACTGCTCTTCGAAAACCACAATCTCGTCGTGGTTGTGGTCCCAGGGGCACCCTTCCAAGGGAATACTCCAACCGTGATCCTCAGGGAACTTGTAGTATGAGGCCAACACTTGGAGCCTCTCCACAGTCATGACAAAGGACCAAAGTGATATGGCCATGGCTTCTGAGACTAGCGAGAGGTCGAGGCCTCCTTCCCAGAAGCCCCATGCTCCTGTGTTGGAGTGTCCTCCTCAGACGGTTAGACCCAGGACTATGTGCCAAGGTATCCACTTCAGTAGGACCAGACTCAACAACCTTAGCCAAGGAGCCCACCTTGGCCTCAGTCGACTCACTATTGGCATCTAACAAACTACCAGTGTTGATACTAGACATCATAACTGAACACAAATAGATAAGGAACGAAGGAGGCTTACCTAAGACCAGAGAGGGAAGGAGGCGATCTCGAAGACAAGGACAGGTAACACCGACCTGGAAGCAGACACACGAGGTCAGACCATGAACGTGCAATATACGACATGGAGAAAGGGACCCTAAGGCCCCTATTTATAGCGGGTGTAGCCAATCATGAACGGTCTAGATCAATGCAATCTAACGACTCACGTGAAAATTGGTTGCATGCCTCCTAAGGCCGAAACTGGTTAACCGTGCTTTTTGACATCCATGGAGTTAAATAACCTGTGCAACATCCACACATCCCCAACACGCGATTTGGTCTACCGATCGAGCCAAGCAGGTAGCCATGGTCGAATAGCCAGTTCAAACAATCAACCTAGAGGAGGAATCGGGCCAAATCCACCTGAGCTCATCATGAACTCCCCGCACCGGATCAGGACCCCCAGCACGAGTAGTGGGGGCAATTAATGAGGGGTGATTTGGCCCGACCTAGTAAACAACGGACACGTGGACACAGCCTGGTGACCAGACATGTGATTTGGCATCCTCAGCCACCTCAACATAATGGGCCACCTTGAGTACCTCAGTCACCTCGGGTATCTCAGTCAACTCGGATAGCGCTGAAGCCTGGGTATCCCGGGATGACCCAGCCTGCTTAAGTGACATGTAGAAGATTCTAGAAGCTCGCTAGTTGTCTCCGAGCCTTCCAAGATCACACCATACCATTTGTTGGCCTTATCATCAACTCGCCCGAATCGGATGGACACGATAAGCCTTACCAGCTAGCACGTTATCCACCTTCCGTAGCAGAACGGACTCCTACGGCTTGGGCCAAAGATCTCGCAATGTTTCGTAAAACCCACATCAGCCCAACTATATAAGGGCATCAACACCTGAGTCCCAGGTATGCACGATTAAGTGAATTCTAGCTCTCAAATTTACTGATTTCTAGCTCATAATTCAGTACCAAGTACTGACTTAAAGCATTGGAGCGACCTCGTCGAGGTAGCCACTCTGGGTTCTCTGATCCATCTCTCTTGCAGTTTGACCGATCCACTTGACAATCGACGTCTGAGCTACCTTCCAGATAGGAGCATTCAGATCGTGCACCATAAATTCCCATCGTTCAAATGTGACAAAGAATAAAAATAATAATAAATTATTTTTATTTAATAATTAATTATTAATAAAGTAAATAAATATAAACAAAACAAATAATAAAATATGGCTCTTTCAACTTAAGTCATTTCAAAGGGGAAAAGACAAGTGGGCACACTTAAAATTCCCACCTATTCATATATAACCTAGAATAAAAACAAATAATTATTTTTATTTAATTATTAATTAGTAATAAATTATTTTTATTTAATAATTATTTATTAATAGAAGAAATAAGTATTAATAAAACAAAAAATCATATAGCTCTGATTAAATTCCAAATATTTATTTTATTTCTGGAATTAAATTCCCAAAAATGTTAAAAATTATAAAAAATAAAATTAAAAATATTTAAGGTAGGTTGTTAATGTAATATTATAAGTATAAAAATAATAAAATATATAATAGCTAGGTTATTAGTTATATTAAAATATTAAAAATAATAAAATAAATTATTGAATTAATTAATCTAATTACATTAATTGGATTAATGGGGTGGATTTTCAAACTATAGAATTCTAAGAAATATAAACTAATTAATTAATCTATTAAAAAATATAAATTACATAAGCAAGGTCATTAGTATAATATTATAAGTAAATAAAATAATAAGAATATAATAATTAAGTTATTAGAAATATTAGAAGAACAAAAAATAGGTTATTAGTACTATAATAATTATGTTATTAGTAATACTGCTTATAGAAATTATTGAATTAATTAAACAACTTGACCAAGCCTACAATTTTTTGGATTTGGGCCTCAACTATTTTTATCCAAGACTAACTTGGGATCAGGTCTTCACTAGGCTTAAAAATTTCCAAACTAGGCTTGGGTCAATACTTATAGGCTCAGCTCACAATTAAACAATATATATATATATATATAATGTTATCTAAAAGAAAAAAAAATTATGCTGTGAGAAGGACATGAAACTATAAGGGCTTTAACCAATCAACCCCCTCCCATGAAATTTTGCTAAATATCACCTAATTGATTACCACTTTCATGATACCTATTCAAAAAAATTGCCTCCTATCATGTCTTTCTAGTATCATAATCTAGCTCTACTTATTTATAGTATGTCCTATTCTAGAGTCCAACATGGGTAGTGATGTTTGGCATCGATGCCATTTTCTGAGAAAACGACACCACGCAGGCACCACATCAGAGAAAGCGGTGCTTCAAACAATTCCCTCTTGTTTGGTACCGTTTTTCCAGAAAAAATGTTTCTCTAGACCACGCCTTGGAAATCAGGAAAGTGTGGCCTGGAGCAACGTCAAATTTAATGTTTTTTGAGAAAATGGTGTATTGCTGCTAGCGATGCAATGATGTGACATCATCTTGGATGTTGGATATTGAAAACATTGCTGTCAACATTGGTACCAAACAAAATCAGTGTTGTTTTCTTAGAAAACACCTACGTGGCAGCACCGGTTCCAAAGAAAATGGTGCTTACAACTCCACATGCACAGCACCATTCTTAGGAGAAAACGGTGTGATGCTTCCAGCACATATGCCAAAGACCTACTTAAAGAAGCCATTACCATTACCATTAGAACATCGCCGAGCTTGATTTGTCTTCACCCTAAGTTGTGTGGGCATTGGAAGTAGCTTCTAACTAAGTTGAAGTAACTAAACCTCCTATCATGATAGTTTATTGGACAATGGCTCCAAACTCTACTACTTGCAAGTTTTCCCATATTCACTTCCACTCGAATGATGACAACAACACCAGTTCCGGATCTCTTCATCACTCTTGGTTCTTCTCCTTTGTACAATTATAACCACCATAAATTTCATGAAGAATCAAGCCATACCCTCTATCTCTTACAAGCAACAATGGATGAGCCCTAAGAGTGTACATATGGGAGAATTCTATTTTTACTATCGTTATCCTTACCTTAACATTACTTATTCATATTATACTTGTTCCCCCGCTATGGCGCTAGGACCAATAATTTCTTTGGTTACTCCTATTTTTTGCCACTATCCACTATGGCTTTGTCCTCCCCCTCTTCTTCCAAAGCCCCTCTTCCTCCTCCCTTGCCATTAATGAACTCGACCTGGAATTTCTTGAATCCATTCGAAACTTTTGATTACTACCATCCTTATACCCCTATCCGTGACTCTATAGAAGTGAAAGAGGAGGAAGGGATTCTTGATTTGAAAGATGAAGGGTATGAAATGGTAAAATAAGTGCATGGAGATAAAAAGTTTGTGGATGGCAATAACTGCGAATTACTCGAAGAAAATCACTAATGATGATGATAATAAGGGTAAAGATTAGGAGGCGTCTCTCTCCCAAACTAGGCCCAATGTGTTAGAGGAGAACAATGGGGTGGAATATGTGGTTCGTATGGTGGACAAGAATGTCATTGCTAATGAGGAGCATGTCGAAGATCGGATGAAGAATGTGAAAAATGTTCATCTTATTGATACCAATGATTGCCTTCTTGATTGGCATCTACCCCTCAAGTCACCAATGTTACTCCTTGTAACTGGAGTGGCATTGTTTGCATTCCTCTTTCCTTCTTTGTTATCTCTGTCAACATCTCCAGACTCAACTATGATTATTTTCCCACTGATTTCTACCCTATTCCCACCCTCCAAAACCTCTTTGTCACTAATAACTCAAGGGTTCCCTTTCTTTTGCTCCCATCTCTTCTTGCTCTCACCTTCACCATTTGACTCTCTCCCTCAACATGTTCGTTGGTGACTTACCCCAACTTCACACTAGATTTTGTCAACTTTTGCTCTTTGGATCTCTTACTTAACTTCTTTGGCCACATCCCTTGAGCTTTTTATTTAAATGTTATCATTTTGAAAAATTGAAGAAAAAAATGAAGGGTAAAATAGTCATTTTCATCCTTTCATTTATGGTTTTCAATGATTTTCAATTATCAAAGAACTTAGGGGTACTTTAAGTGATTTTTTAAATAGTAGGGTAAGTTTTTGTCCATTTGCTAAAACATAGGAGTAGTTTAAGTATTTTACCCTTTATGAATATTTGTAGCATATTAAATCAAGATTTTAACTAATCACATCAAAGACATCACATAATCTATTTATCTTTCATTGGTTCACATTTCAGAATGTGCACTTTTATGTTTTAGATGGTCTACTTATCATCAAGATTTCAACAATGTTGTTGTGATATGTCATTTTATCACTTGTTTATGTTTTCTTGCTTTTTATTGGACTTCATGCGGCATGGATTTTTCAGTTGCTTTATTATATTATAAAACTTAAAACCCAAACAAATTCTATTATAAAACTTTATATCTCTAAAAAGTTAAAAATAGGGTTGTCCATGGGTTGGATCTACCCGATAAAACTGAACCGACTGATTATACCAGTTCTATTTCATCTATTGTCTCATTTGGTCGATTCAAGTTCTAAAATTTTTGTCCTAATTACAATTAGGCTGAGACCAATTTTAGTCCTGAACTGATTCAAACCCGAACTTGTTATATATATAATTATGTAATATATATTATAAAAAATGTAATATATTAAGTTCTAAATTTCTAATGATTATATAAATAATATACATAACAATATATGTCTAAAATTGCAATTTCATTAATATAGCCTAGTCAAAAAATTTTGAATGAAAAGAAAAAACCCTACCCCATTCAGTCATATTCCCCCTTTTTGTAATAGTCTTTTGTCTGAAATTTCACTCCGCCCTAAATCCCTTTTCTTCTTCCCCAAATAGGCTCAGTTTGGAAGGAGTAATACAAATATGTAGAGTGCAAAATCTTATATTTTGAATTATTTTTTATGTATTTATATTGTATTTACACTATTTCCAAACTGAGCCTAAGTTTTGATTGTATTTACCCTATTTTCTTCTTACCCAAGAATCCAACTGCCCAAGACTGCTTACACCTCGTGGTAGAGGCAACAATAGAAGTAGTGGTAGTGACAACAGTTAAGTTGAAATTTGAAAAGTCACTAGGGATGTCAATGCTCTAACCAACCAAGAAGACAAGAACCTAAGAACAATAGTGGCAAGTAAGCCTTGATAGTCAATGCTAGTGCTTTCTTTTCCTGTTTTTCTTCTTGAACCCTTGTTGTTTGTTATGTGTGTTTTATTTGGCTAAATTTGCATGAACATTGGATTGTTATATTAAGTATCTCTTGAATTAAAATCTCTTAGATTAGGAAAACTTTGATTCTTCAAACTTCAAGTTTCTCTACTTGGTTCTACTCTTAAACACCCACCCCCAACCATAATCAAGTCTTTTTGGGGACTATTCTAATTAACAATCAGTTTAGTTTTGGGGTCTGAATTTGGGACCGGAACAAGGGTTTTTCTTGTTGGTTCAGGGCGGTTCTACCCTGTCTTGAACCAGACCCAACTTGTTGACAATCCTAGTAAAAAATCCTAATCTAGTGACTACATTTTACGATGAGATCGGGTTGGATTTGGGCCGAAATAAAGCCTACATTAAACCCCATCCTAGGTGTTTAACATGGCCAGACCAAGTTTGGATTTGGTCCTCACGAGACCATCCTTACATCGTCCTCAGAGGCCCTTGCATCTATGCATTGGAAATATCTATGATGGTGTGAGGTCAATTCTGTGAGCACCAAACTCGAATTCGGCCAATCCATTATCAGAAGACAAAGTTAATGCCAGATAGAGAAAATAAGTTCAGATATGCTACCCACAATACACTAACCTAAACTTTACAACCACACATCGAGAACATCTATCATACTTTATGTTATTCACAACAAGTGTATTCAACATGCGACTATAGAGTTTACATTAGCATCCTATAGCGCCCCATAGTACATTCTAACCTTGTATTGGGGTGGAAACATCTCCCAATGACAAGAACGAGAGATGTTTCCAAAGCACACTAAGATGTATATGTAGGGTTCTCGTGGGATGCACCCTATTGGACACTGATGTGATCTTGCGGTTGTAGTGTTTTTGTTGGTAGGATGTAGGTCATGAACAGGGCTGCAACCTACGAGAGATTTCGTTAATCACATGTATGATGTGTCAATCACCCGATTAGTATACTATACTTTCGACCTAGTGTCACTTTGGTCCCCAAACTTTTAGATGGTGTTTCGTAGAATAGGCATTTTTTGGAACCGTTTAAAAAAATGCCCACACCTACTACATCGCTTTTCGCCATTATACATGTTTGGTGGTATTTCTACCACGTAAGCAATGAACATCATTTTTCACTCTTTATTTTTTGTTTGGTAATGTGATTTTCATCATTCATTTTTGTGTAATTGCACCCACTACTATGTATGATGGTGCATGCTAATTTATATGATAAGTAACTAATAATGCTCATCAAATGATCCGTATTATATGGATGATTGATCTATATTATTCGGCCTCAAAAGTTAAATCCAATAGCTGAAATTGATATTGGGTTACATCCATGACCTTAGTGTGAATAGTGGTGTCATATCCAATTGCCGAGAGTGGTTTAGCTTTGTTGATCTTTGGTACTTTGCAACTAATCAAGAAAAAATAAATGCAACTAATCAAACCATGTTTCTTCATAGTAAAGACCTTTCGAATAATCACCTATTGGGCCCAATTGCTAATCTGTGTTCATATCATACTTTTTTGTCTATGCCATACTTCTTTTCCAACACAATGTGAAATCTTGAACCATTTGACAATGTTCATACCTTCTAAATCCAATATGCATATGCTAATAAGTCATGATTAATGTCTAACAATAAGGTTTCAAAATATGTACTACACACATAATGCTTATCAATGACACCATTTTTTCATCAAGATTGCTATGAACATATTTATCCTATTTAATGAGTTTCAAAACTAGTAGAATAATTATTAGCCAAACCCAAATCAAAAGACAGATAATGTTACAACCACAACAAGCAATGAGTGCAAAATATTTATTGGTATGTTGTGGTTGTATGGTAGATGAACTATGTTACATTACTTCTGCCCTAAGTGCTTTATGACGGATTCCGCCATATTCATCTACCCATATGAATGAACCCCTAGCTGGGCAATGTAAAAACCATCACCCATAATTAGTTTCAATTCTTGCTATACGTAGTGTTATCTTCCCTTTACCACAAGAGTAGTTTGGTAAAAACATCTCACCCATTATTTTTACATAGAGAACTTGGATAGTAAGCATTAAATAATGAACAAGTGATCATAAAAACACATAGAAACTTAGAATAGTTAAAGTAGTAAATAAGTGCAATCCATAACAATCATAAACACTGACATGGTTTGAATCCTAACATCATCATTGTCTGAATCCTGACATCGTGTTCACATGCAAATCACCGGGTAAACCTTTAGTACATCTCCTATAGAGCAGATGGAATTTGGTCTCTAACCATGTTCATATCTCTACTTGAACCTAGTGCAGTAGTAACGTGCTCATCATCATCATCAAAATCATTTTCATAACCATCTACACACCCGTTTATGTATTTATCCTCACATGCCTCTCGTTTTATGAAATTGTAGGTTATAAAACATGCCACTATAAGAAGTCATTGGAAGTTCAATTGATAGCATGACATTTTTTTAAGATGGAGAATTTACCCTTCAATATTCTAAAGCAACGCTCGATTACACTACACAGTGAAGAACGAGTATAGTTAAAGAGGTCCTCCTTCAATCTAAATCTATCGGACTGTCTCTTGAACTCACTAAGATGGTACCGTTCACGATAGTATAGGACAAGAAAACCGGGAGCATTAGCATATCAAGAATCAACAAGGTAGTATTTCCTTGCATTAAAATTATGGATGTGAGGACACACAAATGATGAAGGTAAATGTTAAGACAATACTTTCACAGAATATCTACTTCACTTGGAAGAGGTTTAGGAAACCCTATGTTGGGCCTCATAAGTGCTTCTGCCAATATCCTTGAATCATTTGTCAATCCTTCCCATCCCGTATATACAAAGGTAATGAATATATCAAACTCACAGATAGCTAGAACATTTATCATACAACAGACCTTCTTCCTTCCTCTATACAATATTTGTTCAGTAATTGGGACACTAGTTGATAATGTGTACCATATATAACCTCTACACAATCCTAACCACAATTACAAATATAATTAAAAGAACAAATATGAATAGGAGCCTATGCTAATATGGACCAAGAAGTGCAGTTACCTTGAGCATTGGGTAATATCTCTTAGATTTCCTAATAAATGGGTGGACTTTGATGAATTTAGATGGCCTTATGAGCTCCTTCCCTATTTTGCAAATTGCACACACAACTTTCCATACATGTGTATTGATGGTCCACGAAGAATGTTGAAACTGCTCACTCATCAGGTAGTTCCTCTCATTGTGGCCAATTGTGAGTATAAAAAATGCAAGAGACTCTTCAATTGTGGTATTCCAAGTGTTCTTCGATACTTTCCTTGCCGTAAGCAGTGTGACAAAGTTTTTAAAAAGGTCGATATCAAAATGGACAAAAGTCTGACTGGATTATACATGAGTATCATCTTGAAACAAATGAAAATGGTACACCTCAAGTAAGTATATTTAGTGGTTTAATTCTCTATTTTGGTTTGATTCTTAGTCCATTTGATGATGAACGTAAAAGACTTCATACCCTCATGAACACATCATGCTTTGCCATACAAATAACACTTCTCACAGTCATCAGGACAAACAGGGTAAACTTGAGCTTAGTTCACATACACAAAAAAAAATCTCAAAAAAAAAAATCAATCATACATGATGGTGCACGATCTGATCACTCCTATCTGGCAGTGGACGAGCTCCTAGCTGGCGGCGGACGAGACACCTGTGAGGAAGAAGATGAAGGATCCCGGGGGATTCACCCAGCGGGAACACTCCAACGATCAAGTTAGTAACTTAGACTAAGAGCTGAGAGAGAGAGAGAGAGAGAGAGAGAGAGAGAGAGAGAGAGTTGCAGAGAAATCAAAGAGCTGAGAGTGATGATCATGCGATCCCCTCTGCCTTGGGGGTCCGGGTCCTTATATAATGGTCTTCTGACATATCAAGTGTAACCGCCTCTGAATCTCTATTGTGGCGATCTGTTGTCAGATAACGGCTTGGCGTAGCTGGCCATTATCTATCAGAGCTGTGCTGTCGGGCAAAGGTAATCGCTGCACAGTATGGTCATGCCAGATGCCGCTAGGTGAGAGATGTGGGTGCAGTCTGGCAGATACGGTTGTCAGGCAGTGAATCTCTCATGATACGCCGAGTTGATCTGCCGCGAACTACCTTACACCGAGCTACTGGTGATGCGCTGAGGTGTTTCTCCGAGGCAGGTCGCTTCGGTAGCCTAATTTTAGGTAGGAATGAGCTGATCCTAGTTAGGGGGCTAACAAGCTTAACATGAGGTGTCTTCAGCTCAGGATGCTCCCTACTTGGGAGTCTTAGCTTAGGTCGTCGGAGTATCATCTTGCCGCGAGCTACCACTTCGGGCAAGCTATCAGGCTGGGTTGTACCGAGCTCATTATGCTGAGTTGTGTCGAGCTCGTTATGCTGAGTTGTCACTTATGTCGAGTCATGTCTACGTGTCCCCTTATTATGAGGTTGGGTCAAATCACCCTCCATCAATTTCCCCCCACTCCCCAGGCTGGGGGTCTTGACCTAGTGTGGGGAGTTCATGAAGCGACAGGTGGATTTGGCTCGACGTCTAGGTTGCCTAGTCAGATAGTTCGTTGGTCAGACTAGTTCACTGCTTGGCTCAATCAAGGATAACCCGGGTTGCATACAATTCACGCGATCTATAGACTCCGCGGATGCCAAAAAATGCGCTAAACTGATTTCACCTCAGGGGTCGTGTAGCCAATTTTCTTGAGAGCCGTTGGATCATCCTGATCTTGACCGTTGATTCCCAAACATAGCGGCTATAAATATGGGGGGCCCGAGACATTTTCTCTGCCAAAGTTCACTAGCGTTCACTCTGAGGTTGCGCTTAAGACTCCTCAGCTCGGATTCTCCAGTTCGTCAGCTTCCTAGTTCGATCGCTTTCCCTTGGTGAGTTTCCCTAGCTTCTTTTTCAGTTCGTTTCAATTAGCAATTATGTCAGACCATATCTTTGATAATCTTCTAGATGAGCCCGAGGTGGGTACCTCGGCTCAAGTAGGTGTCTCTGAGGCATAGTCAACCCATGAGGCATGGGAGGCATCGGATAACCCAGCATCTACCTCACATCGAGTTCGGGTACCGGACAAGTTCGGTCCCTCAACTATGACCATAGAGAGACTTAGGGCCTTGATACGTCAGTATAATCTTCCAAGGGAGTATTCCTATAATCTTCCCGCTAGTAACTTCCCTTGGGAACACGGTCACGATGAGATCATGATTTTCGGAGAACAACTCATGGCCGGGCTCCGTCTTCCTCTGCAACCCCTGATCATAGAGGTCTTAAAGTTTTTCAATGTCACCATAGACCAACTTCACCCGAACTCCATTTGGAATGTTGTCGGGACAATCTCCCTCTGCTTCGACTATGCCCTACTCCTTGATCTCGAGATTTTCTCCTCTATCTTGTCCATAAAGAAGAATGCCTCTAGCGTTCTCCCCGAGCATAGGCGGGCCTACTACCTGTCCCCTCGCCCGGGTTATAAGTTGTTGCACAAGCTTCCCAGTAAAATCCCGGCCTGGAAATGAGATTATTTCGTAGTTCGCAATTCCGTGGGGTGGCCCTTTTCTACTCATTGGAGGGTGGCTGTTTAGGACTCCGGTATTAGGCTAGACCTGAAAACAAGAGAGAAGCTCCAATCTTGGGCGGAGCTCGGGTTTGACTACAAGGACTATATCTCCGAGGACAAGCTCATTGAAGCCGGATTGAGCCCTGGTAGGTCGCTTTGGTGTAGAGTTAGTATCTTATCTTAATGATTGTCATCTCTTTTTGATAGTGTCAGTAACGTTGAGCTTTGTTGCAGGCCCCATGGAACGGCTCAGTGTGGATAGTATCTTCGGGAAAGTGAAGGGGAAGAAGAAGTGAGTTGTCAAAAGAGCTCGCGTCAAGTCTCCACGGGCTCCTACTCCCGAGCCTAAATAGCCCTCTGCTCCGGTGATTGAGTTAGAGGAGTCGGAGAAGGCCCTACCTCAGGAGCCCGAGACAACTGCGGAGCCCGCTCCTGAGACTGTCGTTACTAGTTCGAGGAGTGGGGGATCAGCTCAGAGTATTCTGAACCTGCAATACAGCCTTCACAAGAGCAAAGGGGCTGTGTGCGCTGAGGAAGTCTCCAGCTGGGCCGAAATATTGCCTGCTCAGCTCGAAGCTCGAGCAGCTACCCACTGCATGGTGGTAAGTCTTGTTTAAACTTCAATTTCTGCATTTGTAGCCTTACTAGTGCTAACTGACACTCTTGGCAGGTGAACAACGCCGTGCACACCCTAACTCTCCAATCCCAGGCACACCTGAAGCGGGCTCTGACCGCCGAGAGCTCATCCCATGAGGCCCATACCGAGCTGAAATTAGCTTGCGGCTAGATCCACCGGCTAGAGGGCGATGCGCTAGCTCAGAAAGAGTTAGTCAATTCGTTGATGTTGGAGAAGGAAGACCTACTGTGCAAGCTGGAAAACCTTGAGATGGATAAAAGAGCTTTGAAGTGCCAAGAGGAGGCAAAGGTCAAGGCTGTTGAAGACTACAAGAGCTCGGAAGTGTTCGATGGGGAATTGGTGGAGGCCTTCCGCAAAGGCTTCAAGCTTAACAGGTGGTTAATCAAGCGCGAGTTCCCACAGCTCGATGTAAGCGCCATCACCACCTCATGAATCACAACAGAGGTAGCCCTCCAACCCGCCGAAGACACGGACTCCGAGGAGGAGGGTGACGACGATACTAGAGAGGTTAATGTCATCGACCAGGATGGTGCTTCCGTGGAGGCATTGGGCAAGAATGAGGGGTCCCCCAAGTAGTTCGAGTAGTCTTTGTATTTTGAGCCTGTGAGCTCATCATTTTTGTTTCTTCCATTCTTGTAATGAACTGTTGAGTTAATGAAAATACACTTTTTCTTGCCAAGTGTCGTGCAATTTCCTTATTTTTGTTCACAAATTAAGGATGTGATTTTCCCCAAACTGTTAAGCCATCAAGCTTAGATGACCGAAGTGGGGGTTCCTTAGTTGTTATCCTAAACTCACTTAGTACCCGAGGCAACTTCAGAAGGTGTACGTTGAAGTGAGCGACATTGTAGGGTGCTTGTCCGACCTGTCTGCGCACTGGTTAGTTCGCCTATGTCCAACTGCCTGGTATGCCCAAGCTATTATAGGTGCTCATACCCGAGCTGCCTATACCTTGGACATTTTAGAGTACTTTGTCTGTGCCGAGGTCTTTTGTTAACTCGACGTTTTAGCCCTTAGGCTGGGAGAGCAACTTATAGTCCACTCTCTTCTGGAGTTCGCCCATGCCGAAGAGGTGACTGGGTGCCAAGGTCTTTTGCTCGGTGTTTTAGCCCTTAGGCTGGGGAAGCAGCTTATAGTCCACTCTCTTTTGGAGTTCGCCCATGCTGAAGAGGAGACTGGGTCTTATAATGCCGAGGTCATTGCTATTTCGACACTTTTGACCCTTAGGCTGTGGGAGCGACTCGAAGTCCACTCAGCTTTGCCCATGCCGAAGAGCGACTAGGGATTATGGGGTGCCGAGGTCATTACCAGTTCGGCACTTTTGGCCCTTAGGCTGTGAGAGCGAATCGAAGTCCACTCAACTTTGCCCATGCCAAAGAGGCAATTGGGGCTTATAGGGTGCCGAGGTCATTGCCAGTTTGGCACTTTTGGCCCTTAGGCTGTGGAAGCGACTCGAAGTCCACTCAACTTTCCCCATGCCGAAGAGGCGACTGGGGCTTATGGGGTGCCGAGGTCATTGCCAGTTCGGCACTTTTGGCCCTTAGGCTGTGGGAGCGACTCGAAGTCCACTCAGCTTTGCCCATGCCGAAGAGGCGACTGGAGCTTATGAGGTGCCGAGGTCATTGCTAGTTCGGCACTTTTGGCCCTTAGGCTGTGGTAGCGACTCGAAGTCCACTCAGCTTGGTCATTATATGTAATATTGCCTTAGGTTGACAATATTTCATGCCCAAAGTACCCGCTTCCCTTCTAGGGTTTCGAGCTCATACGTTCCGATCCCAAGCACCCGCTTTACTCGGTAGGGTCCTTCCTAATTTAGCCTGAGCTTACCAACACTGGGCTCAGGTACCATGACTTTACGAAGAACCAGGTCTCTAACGCAGAGGTTTCGCTTCTTGACCCTAGCGTTATAGTACCGAGCTACTCACTACTAGTAGGTCGCGGCCCTAATGTATGCGAGGTCTTGTACCTCACAAGAAGGTTGAGGTTGGTGCGTAGTTCATCCTTGTTTGTTTCATCGTCGCATGCTTCTAGGCGTAGTGTAGGGACCTCGATCTCAGATGGGATGACTGCCTCTGTCCCGTAAGTGAGGTTGAAGGGAGTCTCACCCGTCGCGGTCTTCACAGTGGTTCGGTAAGCCCATAGTACGCTAGGCAGTTCATCTACCCACAGTCCTTTAGCTCGGGCTAGGCATGCCTTCAGTCTGTGGAGAATGGCCCTGTTCGTGACTTCCGCTTGACCGTTTGCTTGAGGGTGCGCCACCGAGGTGAAATTTTGTTATATCCCTATGTCTTTACACCAGTTCTGGAATTTGATGTCCTCAATTTGTTGCCGTTGTCAGAGATGAGCACTTGGGGTAGTCCGAAACAACAAACTATATTCTTCTAGAAGAAGTTCTGCACACTCCACGCCGTGATCGTTGCGAGAGGTTTGGCTCCACCCACTTAGTGAAATAATCGACTGCTACGACTAAGAACCTCCTCTGTCCTGTCGCTGGTGGAAACGGTCCGAGTATATCGATCCCCCACTATGCAAGGGGCCACGGGCTGGTGAGGTACTTGAGGTCAGCAACGGGTTGGTGGTGGATGTTGGCGTGCTTCTGACACTTACCACACCTTCTGACGAACTCAATCGCATCTGCCTTCATCATTGGCCAATAATATCCTTATCGTAGTGCCTTCTGGGCAAGAGCCCTACCCCCCTTGTGTCCGCCACACAAACCCTCATGAGTGTCGTGGAGTACGAGCTCGGCTTCGGAAGGTCGTAAGTAACGTAGATAAGGGAGCGTGTAGGATCTTCGATACAGTCGTCCATCTATCATGACGTATTTGGCTGCCTGACGCTCTACCTTTCTAGCAGCATTACGATCTATAGGGAGCGTCCCGTATAGCAGGTAGCTCGCAAGTGGATCAACCCAGCTCGGCTCTGCTTGTACGAAAGGAGTGACCTCCTCTGCCCCCCAAGAATGCTAGACCGAGGCAGGTTCCCCATCTACACGGTTCTCATGGTGTTGTCGCTTGTGCTGGCTAATCGGGATAGGGCGTCGGCCATAGCATTCTTGGACCTCGGGATTTGCTTGATGAAGTAGGACTGAAAGTTGAGCAGAGCCTCTCTGACTTTGGCTAAGTAGGTGACCATGGTTAGCTCACGAGCTTCATATTCACCAATGACCTGGTTGACCACGAGCTGGGAGTCGCTGCAGATAACGATATGCTTAGCTTTCACTTTGCTTGCTAAGGCCAGCCCAACTATCAGCGCCTCGTACTCCGCTTCATTGTTGGACGCATCAAACTTGAAGCATAGTGTGTGTTCCAATTTCACGCCGCTTGGCCCATACAGAACGATCCCATCCCCGTTGCCCTACTGATTTGACATGCCATCCACATGGAGGATCCAAGGCTCCTCATCCCAGGTCGGGTTCAATCTAACTAGGAGAGAAGCCGCGCTAGCAGGAGCTTCCTCGCTACGCTCGGGCTCGACTAACTCAGGGACCTTGGTGTTGAAAGTGCATTCCACAACAAAGTCAGCCAAGACTTGTGCCTTAATGGAAGTTCGCGGCTTGTACTAAATGTCGTACTCACTGAGTTCAATGGCCCACTTCGTCAAACTACCGGAGACCTCAGGCTTGAGCAAGACTTGCCTCAAAAGCTTATTGGTGAGGACAACGATAGTATGAGCTTGGAAGTACGGTCGAAGTTTCTGAGCTACGACAACTAGTGTGTACGCTAACTTTTCGATCTCAGGATATCTCGTCTCTACTTCTTGCAACACTTTGCTAACATAATAGATGGGTCGTTGGACCCGATCTACTTCTTTTATCAGTATCGAGCTGACTATCTTGTTAATCGTGGAGAGGTACAACTCCAAAATATCTTCCTCATTGGGTCGGGTTAACACTGGGATGCTAGTGAGGTACATTTTGAGCTCGTCAAAAGCGAGTTGGCACTCTTCGGTCCATTCAAAGTCTTTGCTTTTTTTAATTGCCTTGAAGAAAGGCAGGCAGCGATCTTCTGATTTAGACATGAAGTGGCTCAGAGTGGCTGTATGGCCGTTCAACCTATGAACCTCCTTCAATTTCCGGGGTGGTGTCATATCTAAGATGGCCTTAATTTTATCAGAGTTGGCTTCAATGCCACGTCGGTTGACGATGTAACCTAAGAATTTAACCGAGGTGACACCAAAAATGCTCTTGTTCGGGTTTAATTTCATGTTAAACTTGCGCAAAATTTCAAAAACAGAATGCAGATCTTTTATTAAGTCATTTGAAAACTGGGTTTTGACGACCATGTCATCTACATAACATTCTACTTTTTTGCTGATCAACAGCTCAAATAATTGGTTTACAAGTCTTTGAAAAGTGGCCCCGGCATTTTTTAGCCCAAAGGGCATGACTTTGTAGCAGTATAGGCCTAGCTCGGTTATGAAGGTTATTTTTTACTCATCGGCAGGGTCCATTCTGATCTGATTATAGCCCGAGTAAGCATCCAAGAAGCTCAACAACTCATGCCCTAAGGTCGCGTCCACCAAACAGTCTATCTTGGGAAGTGGGAAGCAGTCCTTCGGGCAAGCTCGGTTTAGGTCGGTATAATCGACGCATATGCACCATTTACCGTTGGCCTTTTTTGCCAGAATGGGGTTGGCTACCCAGCTCGGGTAATGGACCTCCCTAATGAAATCGGCTACGAGGAGCTTCCCAACCTCCTCATCAACTACTCTCCAACACTCTGGGGCTAGGTTGCGTTTCTTTTGTCTAACGGGCCTAATTACAGGATCAGTGTTCAGCTTGTGAGTAATGACTTTGGGGTCTATGCCGGGCATCTCTGCCATAGACCATGCTAAAACATCTAAATTTCTAAGTAAAAAACTTACCAGCTGAGATAGTAGAGGCTTCTCAACTGAAGCGCCGATCTGGAGAGTCCGAGCTGGATCATCTGTTGAAGTAGGTACAGTAACCGCCTCTTCTATGGGTGTAGCTCGCTCTTCATGTTGATCCACAGGTCGCTCCAGCTCATGGTCATCTGCTACCTTGGCTTTTCCTTTGAGTGCGACAACATAACACTTGCAGGACTCGAGCTGATCGCCTCGCGCTATCCCAACTCCGAAGTCCGTAGAGAACTTCATGGCCAAATAATAGGTGGAGACCACCGCACGTAGAGCATGGGTGATGGGCCGACCTATTATGGCGTTGTACGGGGAGGAAGTTGCGACCATCAAAAAGATGTGGTTGAGCCTCACTATTCTAGGCCAAGTGCCGACCTCCACAAGTACAGAAATTCTCCCCAAGGGCCTGACTTCCTCTCCGTTGAAGTCACCAAGGAAGTGATCGCGGGCTTGAGGTCGCTTTCTTTAAGTTGAAGTTTGTCAAACACAGCTTTGAAGAGGATGTCTGCTGAGTTGTTGAAGTCGACGAGGACACACTTCACCTTGAAATCATTGATTCTTATCTTTACGATGAGCGCGTCATCATGGGGGTAGTGGACTCTACGTGCGTCATCTTCGGTGAAGAAAGTCGGCTCCTCCATCCTTGGTCGCTTCGGGGGATTCTGCTCTTCTCTTTCTATCTCGCGAGCCGAGGTCCTGGTTGCAGCCGAGGTGCAGCCCGCGACGATCGATCCGCCAGTGATCATGTGGATTGTTCCCTGAACTGGCCTCTCTTCGGGGGGCGGCCTTTGCGGTTGTTCGCCTTGCCTGCTACTGGAATCGGGAGCATCTCTACCCCCTGCCATCCTGTCTTATTACTGTTCTGTATAAAATTTCTCAAATATCCGCGACGGATGAACTCTTCTATCTCGTCGCGGAGGTTTTTACGGTTTTCGGTACTATGACCGTGATCTTTATGAAAATGGCAATACAAGTTTTTATTTCTAACATTCGGGTCTCCTCTCAACCGAGGTGGCCACTTCATGTACGGCACGTCCTTGATCGCCATGAGGATCTCAGCTCGCTTCGCGTTCAATGGTGTGTAGTTCGGCTTTTTAGCTAGAGGAGCTCGGAAAGACTGATCTGGCCTTCCTCCCCGAGCTGATACTTTCTTCTTCTTGCTGTCCCCATGGGTCGAGGACTCGCATTTTCTTTTCCTCTTCTCAGGCGGGTTCTCGCTCT
Organism: Nelumbo lutea; assembly: GCF_056320005.1. Taxonomy (NCBI): domain Eukaryota; kingdom Viridiplantae; phylum Streptophyta; class Magnoliopsida; order Proteales; family Nelumbonaceae; genus Nelumbo; species Nelumbo lutea. The sequence continues at coordinate 45,422,748 of NC_142688.1, forward strand.
TCTAGTTCATCTCCTCCTCCATTCCGATGAACTGATCCGTGAGCTTGAGGAATTCAGTTACATCCTTAGGTCTGTTGACAACCACGTACCACTTGAACTCCTTGTGCGTTATGCCTCTCTTGGCTGCTGTGAGCCTCACCATCAGGTCTAGGTCAGGTATCTGCAGGCATGCATCATTGAATCTCTTGATGTAGCTGCGGATGGACTCTCCTTCCCTCTTGACTATGCTGAGGAGGCTTTCTTGGGTCCATTGGCACCTCTTGTTGGAGATAAAGTTGGAGGTGAAAACCTGCACGAACTGTGCCCAACTCTTGATCATTCCAGGTGCGAGGTTCCTGTACCACGTGTGGGCTACTCCCTTGAATGTGGTAGAGAAGGCTACACACATGTAGGACTCACTTGCCCCGGCTAAGTGCATCTGCGATTGAAAGGCATCTACGTGATCATTCGGGTCAAATGATCTATCATACTTGTCCAGGGGAGGTACCTTGAAGTCTTTGGGCATTGGGAGGGCCAGGAGTTTGGGAGACAGAGGAGATGGTACAGAGAGGAGCAGAGTGGCTTTCACTACTCCCGAGCTTGCCTCTTCTTTGGGGAGTTCGGGCAGGCACTGGGCTGTAGCTCGGTGAGCTCGATGGCGTCTCCGCTGCTTCTTTATTGGCTCTGCTAGCCTCTATGCTGTTGGGCACAATAGGCCTAGAGAGGGGCTCGGGCTGCTGCCAATGGCTATGGATTGAAGGACCTTGTTTATAATCCACAGCCAGGACCTCAAACTGGTTCTTGACGATTGGGATCTCGAATTGTGAAGGCCGACGTGATGTGGGTCTGGTTGGCTGAGAATCCCCCGATCTAACTACATGCTGCGAGGTGGGGGAAGTGGCTTGTCTTTCCCTCCTACCATGGGATGAGGCTTGACTTTCAAGAGGGTTCTGAGTTTGGGAGGTCTCTCCCCGGCGAGGGGGGTGCTCACTATGACAACGGGGCTTGGCCTACTACGTAGCGGGGTATCGGGGTGGAACTTGTTGCTATTTCTGGGGTAGTGGTGGAAATTGCTACTGGTACTGCTGCTGATGGACGCGGTGTAGCATTTGTTGCTGGTACAGCTGAAACTGTTGGACCTATTACATTTGAGCTTGGATAGCTCACATGCAGTGCATCAGGTCTTCCAGCTGGTTCTGTCCAGCCACCGCGGGAACAGACGGTTCTACAAAGGTCGCATCTACTGGGGAGGGGAGTGGAGCATTTATCGATGCCATTATCTGGGGCACATTCAGAGTAGGGACTCCATCCGCAGAGAGGGGTACAGTGAACTGGCCAATGCATACTGTTGGGGTCTGGGGTTGTCCCCCGTAGGCATTCTGGTCAGCACTACGTCTGGCGTTGGGGGAGGAAGCCATGGAAACTTGACTGAAATTGCTTGGTGAGATAGGCTTTTCAAAGCGTATTCCCACAGACGACGCCAATTGATGTTGCGTGATTTGGTCACTCCTAGCTGGCAGTGGCTGAGCTCCTAGCTGGCGATGAACGAGACACTTGTGAGGAAGAAGATGAAGGATCTCGAGGGATTCACCCGGTGGGAACACTCTGACGATCAAGTTAGTAACTCAGACTGAGAGCTGTGAGAGAGAGAGAGAGAGAGAGAGTTGAAGAGAAATCAAAGAGCTGAGAGTGATGATCACACGATCCCCTCTGCCTTGGGGGTCCGAGTCCTTATATAATGGTCTTCTGACATATCAAGTGTAACTGCCTCCAAATACCTATTGCGGCGATCTACTGTCAGATAACGGCTTGGTGTGGTTGGCCGTTATCTGTCAGAGCTTGCTGTCGGGAAAAGGTAATTGATGCTGAGTATGGTCTTGCCACATGCTACCAGGCGAGAGACGTGGGTGTAGTCTGGTAGGTATGGTTGTCAGGTAGTGAATCTCTCATGATACGCCAAGCTGTTCTGCCGTGAACTACCTTACACCGAGCTATTGGCGATGTGCCGAGGTGTTTCTCCAAGGCGGGTCTCTTCAATAGCCTAAGTTTAGGCGGGAGCAAGCTGATCCTAGTTAGGGGGATGACAAGCTTAACCTGAGGTGTCTTCAGCTCGGGATGCTCCCTACTTGGGAGTCTTAGCTCGGTTCGTTGGAATATCATCTTGTTGGGAGCTGCCACTTTGGGCGAGCTGTCAGGCTCGGTTGTCCCGAGCTCGTTATGTTGAGTTGTCCCGAGCTCATTATGTTGAGTTGTGCCGAGCTCGTTATATTGAGTTGTATCGAACTCATTATGCTGAGTTGTCACTTATGTCAAGTCATGTCAACGTGTCCCCTTATTCTGAGGTCGGGCTAAATCACCCTCCATCAATACACACAAAAAAAATGACAAGACTCTAAACATACATGAAACAACACCAACATTTTCGTTTGTAAAGGTGAGACACTAACCTCTTTGGTTGAATATGAAAAGCAAGGAAGCCAGTGTGGATGCTCTGTAAACTCATACTAAATCCAATACTAGACAAGAAATGACAAGATTTGGAAGAATTCCATATGAAAACATTAAGGAAAACCACATAAATAAACGACATTAGAATACACTAGCAAAGAACTTACGGTTGGGTATTTTTTGGTGAACCAACCTAACTCCAGAATGAGAGATTGATCGAACATGTTCATGCAAACAAAATAGAGGATCAGAGTGAAAAACATTTTCATCAAAATCAGAATAAAGAAAAAAAACAATGGGACTCTTACTCGCGACGACAGTTGCATTGTAGTAGACGAGTGGTGAGGGGGGAGGAGGTTGGTGGTGAATAAAGAGAGAAGTGAAGGAGGTTGCACTCGAAACCCTACTTAGAAATGTGTTTTCGTTTCGATGCACTGCAAAATATTGGATCACTTTTCTTCTCTACATGTCATCTTACATGTAGGATACACATCAATGCCACATCAGGTAGCCATTGGGGTTGGGAGCTGATGAAGCGCGATCTGACTGCTCCCTGCTGGAGGTGATCTGGCCTCCAGTAAACGGTGGACTAGGTTGATCTGCAAAAGAAGAATCAGAGAACCCGGGGTTGTTTGCCTGGCGAGGTCGCTCCGATGCTTAAGTCAGTATACTTGGTTGTGAGCTGAAAAGCTTTAAAGTGTAGAGAGCTGGAGAGTAGAGAAATCACGCGTACCTTGTGCCCTCGGGGTTGGAGCCTTTATATAGTTGAGGCCTCACGGGTTTTGCGGAGTGGTTCTAGGATCCTTGTCACGATGAGATCTGTGCGTTAATGAGGGATAACTTATAGGACTTATCAATTCCGCCCAAACCGGGCGGAGAGGAGATAAGGCTTACCGTTACGAGGTGTGATCCCGCGAGACTCAGAATTTGATGGTGAGATCTTTGGGGTTGCCATGTAGTGATCTGTTAGTATTACCCGAGCTAGTGCTCTTTAGATCCAACCTGGGGAGAACACCGAAGTACCTTGGGACCGAGGTGGTCCTGATGTGACTTTACATCGAGGTGAACTCGTCCCGAGGTGGTTTGATTATCCGAGCTCGATCTGTTGCGGACTTGGCATGTCAGGCTGAGTTGTCATCTGAATAGTTAGGTCGTGTCCATGTGTCCTCCTATTACTAGGTCAGGCCAAATCACCCTTCATCAATTGCCCTCCACTCCCCGAGCAGGGGGTCCCGACCTGGTGTGAGGAGTTCACGACGGGTCTAGGTGGATTTGGCACGAGGCCTAGGCGGTCTGTCGAACGGATCAGTTGGTCGGACTTCTTCGAACTTCCAGTTCAACTAGCAATAGGCCAGAAATTTACTCGAGGTGACATTGAAGACGCATTTGTTGGGATTTAGTTTCATGTTATATTTACGCAAGATTTCGAAAACACTTTGCAAGTCATTCATTAAAAATTTTGAAAACTGGGTCTTAATAACCATATCATCTATATAACATTCAATCTTATTGCTGATCAATGGCTCAAAAATCCTATTTACAAGTCTTTGAAAGGTTACCCCGGCATTTTTCAGTCCGAAGGGAATGACCTTATAACAATACAAGCCGAGCTCAGTAATGAAGCCATTTTTTCTTCATCGGCAGGGTCCATCTTAATCTGGTAATATCCTGAGTATGCGTCCAGAAAGCTCAGCAACTCGTGCCCTAAGGTCGTGTCCACTAGACGGTCGATCTTGGGCAATGGGAAACAGTCCTTCGGGCAATCTCGATTTAGGTCAGTATAACCGACACACATGCGCTATTTATCGTTGGCCTTTTTTTACCAGAACCGGGTTAGCTACCAATCTCAGGTAATGGACCTCCCTGATGAAATCGGCTACAAGGATCTTCCCGACTTCCTCGTCGACTATCCTCCAGCGCTCTGGTGCAAGGTTGCGTTTTTTCTGTCTAACGGGCCTGACTAAAGGATCAATGTCTAACTTGTGAGTTATAATTTTTTAATCTATGCCGGGCATCTCTACCCTGACCATGCAAATACATCTAAATTTTTAATTAAAAAACTTACCAGCTGAGAACGGAGTGGTTCCTCGATCGATACGCCGATTTGGAGGGTTCTAGTTGGATCTTCTACTGAGATCGGAATATGGACTGTCTCTTCTATGGGTGTGGCTTGCTCCTTGGCATACTCCATAGGTCGCTCGAGCTCAATATCATCCGCTTGTTTGGCTTTCCCTTTGAGGGCAGCGACATAGCATTTGCGAGACTCGAGCTGGTCGCCTCGCACTACCCCTACTCCATAGTCCGTAGGGAACTTCATGGCCAAGTAGTAGGTGGATACCACTGTGCAAAGTGCGTGGGGAGGGAGTCGCGGCCACCAAGAAAGTGTGTTCGAACCTCGCAATGTTAGGCCACATGTCAACCTCTACAGGTACTATGACTCACCCTAGAGGCCTGACTTTTTCTCCACTGAAGCCTATCAGAGGAGTACTTGTGGGCTTGATATCGCCTTCCTAGAGCTGGAGCTTGTCGAAGGCATCCTTGAACAAGATGTCAGTTGAATTGCCTGAATCCACTAGGACGCGCTTTACTTCAAAGTCATTTACCAGTGTGTCATCGTGGGGGTACTGAATCCCGCGTGCATCATCTTTTGTAAAATATCTGGGGTCTTCGAGCCTAGGTCACTTTGGTGGATTCTGCTCTTTATGTTCCAATTCGTGAACTGAGGTTTTCCCCGCTGCTGAGGTGCAGCCCGCGGTGATGGATCCACCAGTAATCATGTTGATTACTCTACGGAACGGTCTTTCTTCTAGTAACTGTCTCTTCAGCTGCTCACTCTGCCTACTGCTGGACTCAATAACATTTCTTCTTTGCTCCTCCTACCGATCTGCTTGTTTTTTATTTTCTTTTTGTACAAAATTTTTTAAATATCCGCAACGGATGAGCTCTTCGATTTCGTTGTAGAGATTTCTACAGTTTTTGGTACTATGATCGTGGTCTTTATGAAAATGACAGTATACATTATTATTTCTAGTGGCAGGGTCTCCCCTCAACCGAGGTGGCCACTTCACATAGGAGGCATCTCTGATCGCCATAAGAATCTCTCCCCACTTCGCGTTGAGGGGCGTGTAGCTTGTCCTTTCAACCAGCGGAGTTCGGGAATGCCGACATGACTTATGGGATCGTGAAGGAGATCGGCTCCCAGACTTGTTTTCTCCCCTGGTCGGGGATTTGCTTTGTCTTCGTTTACTACCACCGTTATTTGAGTTGTCACCTTCTCTTTTTCTTTTTTCCACTGGATTTTCGCTCTTCTGGTTCATCTCCTCATCTGTCCCGATGAACGGGTCAGCGATCTTGAGGAATTCAGTGATGTCCTTGGGCTTGTTGGCTACCACGTGCCACTTGAATTCCTTGTGAGTAATTCCTCTCTTTGCTGCCGTGAGTCTTACACGGGATCTAGGTCAGGGATCTGTAAACATGTGTCGTTGAAGCGTTTTATGTAGCTTTGGATCGACTACCCTTCTCTTTGGACTATGCTGAGGAGGCTTTCTTGAGACCTCGGGCACTTTTTGCTGGTGATGAAGTGCGAGGTGAGCATTTGCATGGATTGTGCCCAGCTTTTGATCATCCCTAGCGCGAGGTTCCTGTACCATGTGCGAGCTACCCCTTTAAATGTCGTGGAGAAGGCAACGCACATGCATGACTCGTTAGTCCCAGCTAGATGCATCTGGGACTGGAATGAGTCCACGTGGTCATGTAGATTGAACGATCCGTTGTACTTGTCCAGCGGAGGCACTTTGAAGTCCTTTGGCATTGGGGTCGCCAGGAGCTCAGTGGACAAAGGGGGATGACCCGGAGAGGAAGGGAGCAGTCTTTGTGGCTTCTGAGCTCGCCTCCTCTTTACCTTTTAGCTACTTAGTTTGAGTAGGACCGGTGAGCTGGCTTGGAACTGTAGTTCGGCGAGCCTTACAATGCCTTCTTTGTTGCTTCTTGACCGGCTTCGCATTGGTGTTGCTGACCTCTGTGTGGTCGGGTATCGTTCTGGCACGGAGCGGCTCGGACTGCTGATGTTGGCTGCCGTGAACGGAAGGGCCTCGCCTGGAGTCTGTGGCCAGACTCCGACTCGGGCGGAGAGGAGATAAGGCTTACCGTTACAAGGTGTGACCCTGCAAGACTTGGAATTTGATGGGGAGATCTTCGAGGTTGCCATGTAGTGATCTGTTAGTATTACCCGAGCTAGTGCTCTTTAGATCCGACCTAGGGAGAACACCGAAGTACCTTGGAACCGAGGTGGTCCTGATGTGACTTTACACCAAGGTGAACTCGTCCCGAGGTGGTTTGATTATCTGAGCTCGATCTATTGTGGACTTGGCATGTCGGGTTGAGCTGTCATCTGACTAGTTAGGTCGTGTCCATGTGTCCCCCTATTACTAGGTCGGGCCAAATCACCCTTCATCAGGAGCAACAACTCACCGATGGATAAATCGTGCATCAAGGAGATTTCGATTTATGAGGCATTGCTGATTTTTCCCCTTTTTCTTTAAAACGCCTGAACCGAACAACTTTGCAGTGGGAACATCGACATGGCATTGTTTTTCGAAAAAACGACACTAATACCAAACATCCCCTTAAAATGTACCAATCCAGTATTTGATGGCATGTGAAAAGATACAAATACTCTTCGGGTATAATCTAATTTTCTTTATCGGCCATCCAAATGCCTTCTTAAAACTAAAACACTACTCATCATCTTCTTCCTCTAAAACATACGTTTTTGGTACAATTTTGCAAAGGAATGGTAATGATGCGTTTCAATTATCACATGATATACATAACTAATGACTAAGTGGCACTAACCCAAATTATAGTAATCATAAATTTTTCCCGTATTTTTAATCTAAATTCTAAATAACAAAAGAAAAAAAAATGAACGTATTTGTAAGGATGGGGTTGGTCCACTCGCCGTTCTCTATCAAATGAGCGAGAGGCTCTGCTACTCTCCCTCTTCCTCTCTCTCTCTCTCTCTCTCTCCCTCTCCAGGCTGGTCATTAGAGAGACGGTCCTCGCTCAGTCGCTCTGCACTCTCTCTTCAGTTTCAGAGAATTTCTCTCTCACTTGTTATCATGAAAGCTGAACAAGAAAGGGCCGCCTGAAAAGAAGCAAAAGATAGAAAAGATGTTTCACACCGTATTTCAAACCGCCCAGATTATGCTTCTGAACTCTCAGATTACCAACAAAACCCTTTCAAATTCGCCATCTCCTCATTCCCACCCTTCTCTCTTTGTTCCATGCCGAACCCCATCTCCCTCTGTCTCCTTTGGAAAGCCACGGATGGCGGTTCTGGAGATTAAAGCTTCTTCTGCTTTGGTGGAGTCGGACCCCAGAGCTTACCTTGAGCGCTGCTTCAAAATCTCGCCGGATTCCGATGTGGGCTCCTCTTCTTCCTCGACTTCAGCGTCTTCTTCTTCTATGGTTGCACCTGTTATGAAAGGTCAATATGGTGCTTTTGGAGCTGTGACTCTCGAGAAGTCGAAGCTGGATTTGTCCTCGAAGCAAACGAAATCTAGCCCTGAGGTCACTTTTTGAATTCGGTTTTCATTATTTTTCTTCTTGCTGGTTATTTCTAATTTGCTCTAAACTAGAATCCTAGTCTGACTTAACTTGTTTTCTAAATGTTTATGAACTGACCAATTTGCAATATTAACTCCTATATCTATTTCCTCGATATTGTAGGGCTAGCAAAATATTTTCTTGCTTAATTTATGGCATACTAACAAAACTAATTGATTTTTTTTTTCTGGAAAAAATATTATTCATTTCAATAGAAACTTGGGTTCCTAATTTCCGCTATTGAAGATGGAAATGGAAGAAGGGGATAAATCGTTTCTTTGAAGATCGAAATGGAAGAAGCGTCATGGCCCAGGCATATCAGGCGAGCCTCGAGGGATTAGGTTTGCAGTTGATATATGCATCACAATTGAGCCTCCAAAACATCAAAACTGCACCATGAGGCATTTTTGTTTGGATTACCTCAAGGTTTTCCATCCCCATGTCTCGATGACTTTAGCGAGAGAAAAGGTGATTGCTAGAGATCACCATCAGACTGACTCCAACAAGATTTCATTAACTAATTCAACGTGTCAATACAACTGATAAACATCAGATAAATACATAACTTCAAACACAACGCTCAACTAATGACTGACTAACTAGGAAACTGGCTCTTGACTGATTCTCAGGTCTCAGCCCAATTGACACCTAACGAGCCCACTACCCGAATTTGACTCAACATGAAACACATCCATGGGTCTGACCATAATCCTAGGACTCTTATTAACTCATCTCTATATCCCATTTCTTAGTGAGACCCCACGTATTCATGGGCTTTTATCCCACTGACTGCAACTACCACTCCCTACCTAGTATCGACTCATGCACATGTAACATATTCTGCAAGGTTTAAGCCTCATGAATTTTTAAAACTACTAATTAAGTATCTTTCAGAAAATTAAGCATCTAGTAAACCTCCTTTGAAGAACCAGTTTGTCCTCTGGGTAATTGAGGGGTGGAGGTAGGGGCTGTAGGCTATAATGTTATCTTTAAAGATATTGTTGTGTGATTTTAGGAAGTATTAGCCCTTCGAAAGCTAACATGGTTCTGTTTTTATCATGATTCAAGGGAGGAAATTAATGTACCAAGAAGTGGTACTTCCTTTTTTTGATCAATAAGGTAAAGGTATCTCCAAGAAGTGGTATTTCTATTACCAAAAAAAAAAAAAAAAACGAACAAAGAAAAGGACTTCTCCACGGCTGAAACTTTACATTGCTTACTGATAAAAGATCGCACGGTGGTTTGAAGTAATTGTATGAGTCTCTAGATGTGTATTTGAAGAGCTCATCTGCCCAGATAGGAAGTTTAGTATGAAAATACATGAGATCATCATTTCCATGGTAGTTGTCATTAGTTGGATTACTGCAAGACTTCTCTAAAACCAAGGGTTTTCTTTTCACTGTTAACTTGGATTTGTGTAAGACTTCTCTGTTAACTTTTAGTTTAGTGAATTTCATTAGTTTTATTTTCTTGATTATTTAGAAGTCCACTTTTTAGTCCTAGTTGTAAACGTGAGATATTTAGCCACCACTTTCTAGCGTAGAGAGCAAAACTGTTTGGAGCATCATCTCTTTTGTGGTGTTTTGGGACATTTAGAAAGAAAGGAATGGTTACATTTGTTAATGCAATCAGCAATTCAATAGAAGAATTGGTGTTATGGGAGATTTAGAAAGAAAGGAATGGTTACATTTTTTAAGTCAAGCAGCAATTCAATAGAAGAATTGTGGCTGAAATATTCTCAATGTTTTCGGAGTGGTTATTAGTGCATCCAGAGTTTGAGGATATTCATTGAGAAGCATTGAGCATTGATTTGTGGTCTATTTGGGATTTTGGATATTTATTACAGAGGATGTGTATTACGTAATCAATGGGTTTGGTTTTTGTTTTTTGTTTTTTTTTGTATTCTTTTTGTTGTTTCTCTGTTTCCTTTTGTAAAGGAGAAACCTCTTCATTTTATTCTTGTAATCCTTTTTCTTTAAATGGAATTTATCTTTATAATAGAAAAAAAAAAAACCTTCTTCTGACCTTAAAATGAACATCTTTGTTCAGAACAGAACTCTTAAATTAAACCTATAAATCCACCAAAACAAACCCATTTTTATGAACATGCAGTTATCTAACTTGTAGAGAAGTAAAAATGGAGAAAGTAATCTCTGTGGCCATGCTTCAATTGTTGCTCCATTGGAATCATGAGAAGATTTGAAATAGGTGGTGCAATCCAAAATCAAAATTTACAAGTCTATTCAGGTTGATAGGTACGGATGCCTTGAGAGCTTAGTATACTATCATTCCTTCAAGGACTAAAGGTTTTATATCTCATACTATATCTTTTCTGGAGGCTAAGGGAGATTCTCAAGTGATGATGAGTTGGACGTCAAATGAAGATAATGGACCCTGTGACCCTGGGTCCTATGACATACAATTGGGGAAGCAAGATCTCCATCTACAAGTACAAATGCCTTGCTAAAATGGGTTAAAAGATTAAAAATCTCTTGGTGACTTGTTTGCAAAAGGGGGAGTTCATAGGTGGATTTGTATTTTTGATACTTGGCTACCTAAACATGCCTACTTTACCAGTGTGGGACATGATATGCACCTGATATGACACTAGATATTGCATGAACACTGGTATACTCCATAACATTAACACTACTAAAATATGTAAATTTTTGTGTTTAAACAAACTATACTATAACCAATAAAAACATCAATACTATAAAAAATCTGTATATGTTGGAAATTTAAATAAAAGTTGGCAAGACATAAGCCTTTAGAGGTGACACTTTATTTCAAAAACCAGATATAGAACCATGATATAATCATATTGTTGGGATACTTGTACCTTTATCAGTTTCCAGAGTTTAACACAGAAAGCCATATCTCTGTTTCCTGTATCCATGTTTGTAGCAATATCTATATGTAGGTATCATAACTTGTATTTTGGTCTACCCTACTGTATAAATTGTTGGGCTTTATTTGTAGTTTGGCTGGGTAAGCCACAGATGGGTCCTATTCTCCCTATGAGGAGGAATTTCTGTACTGCTTGATTTTTTTTTCTGATTTATTAAGGATAAAAAAGTGTTGTCTATGGCCACACATGAACCTTCTTTTCCTAAAGAGCATAACCATTAACCAATTACTATTATTTCAATATTAATATTAATGAAGATCATCATCATCATTGTCCAAGCCTTATCCCAACTATACGGAGTTGGCTACATGAATCCTGTTTTGCCAATCCGTTCTATTTAAAGCCATATCCACTGTTAAAATTAATATTAATGAAGATGCTGTTGCATAATAGCCACTTCATAAACTATGATGTGGAGATAAAATGCTTAATTTACAAGTACCAAATTGGAGCCATTTGGTTCCAGTATAACATCATCACTCTAATTGCATCCTTGAATTTATCATCTTTAGATTTTTCACGCAGCATTTTTTATAAGGCTTTGAAACCATTGTTTTCGGAACATGTTGTCTTTCATGTGTATAGGATTGCATGGTACCTAAAGATTACATTCTGCATGTATGTTCTAAATGTAACAAAATTGTACTTATCTTCTGTAGAATTCCTGCAATAATTAAAACTTCAATTCTTGCCTTGGAAGATTTTTAAATTGATTTTGGATTAATACAAGATATCTGTTAATACCTGAAAGTGACTTTGAGGTAGCTACACAGGTTACTTCATATGAGTTGTTTTGAATACATGGAAGCTAACTCTAGTTCTTGGAATACTGTAGACTGCAATTGGAGGAGGGGGTGGAGACATTGGCAAGAAAATTAATCATGGTGGTGGTGATGGTGGTGATGATGGTGGTGATGATGATGATTACATTGGTGACTTTGATGATGGAGATGAAGGAGATGAGGGTGGATTGTTTAGGATGCGGCTTGTCTTTGAAGAGGTTACCAATACCTATTCTGCTCTTTCTTTTATTCATGAAAAGCTAGGTGCTTTCTTCTATCTAAGTATATGTACTTAGAAAGTTGATTGCTTTAATGATTTGTCTCTCTTGTTGCAGCTTTTTGATCGAAAATTTGTAGATGCAGTTTTGCATGAGTGGCATAAAACGATGATGGATTTGCCTGCTGGACTCCGTCAAGCATATGAAATGGTAAATGTGGTTTCTGTGATTTAATTTGAAGGAACCAAAAAAGACTAAATGAGAAACTGATTGTAATTTTCACTTCAGGGTTTGGTGAGTTCCGCTCAAATGGTGAGGTTCCTCACAATCAATGCAAGGCCAACTACTGCTAGATTTATTTCTCGAGCTCTTCCAGGAGGAGTTTCTAGGGAATTCATTGGGAGGTAAATTGATATTGAATTTTTGTAATCATGTGAATGTATAGATATGTTGAATGTCCGTCCCATAATCCATAAAGGTATATAGATGAATATGCATCTACCTGAATTTAATTACAACGTTATCTCATTATCTGTGTAAGTGTGTATTAGTTGCGTAACCGTTCTATGCTGAATAGGAAAGCACAAAAGGCCAGTTAAAAATTACTGACAACTTTCTTTGCATGGTCTTGAATTGAAAAGGAAATTAAGAAAGTATAGTTCTTCCATAAAGAAGTTTAATAAATGAATTGCCAAGTCTGATGATAATGTGCTGCATAGTTTTCAAGGCACCAAGGCGAGGCTAGGCGACTGGGGGGCGCCTTGTCGCTTAGTCGCCTAGGCGATGGATTTTTTATGTTAAAAATATAGATCCTAGGGTAGTTCCCTAGGTACCATAACCATAATTCTTTAATAATTATTCATGATTTTCATAAGAAAAGTATAAATTTCATATTAAAGTATAGAAAATCAACATATTCATGAGAAGAAAAGGAAGAAGGAAAATAAAATTCAAAAAATATAGGGGCTGAACCCTTATTTTTGTTATAGGAAAAGAAGAAAATAAAAAGTATCAGTAGAAGAAGAAGAAGAACAAGAACAAGAAGAAGAAGAACAAGAAGAAGAAGAAGAAGAAGTAGAAGAAGAATATATGGAAGAGGAAAATGTGCTGATTAAATAAAATTTTAAGTTCTTCCTTATTGGTTCAGGTTTTTAAGTCTTTGAAGGTTCAATACAGCATTTAGCAATGTTTGTGTTGATTAAACCCTAATAAATAAGAAAATAATAAAAATAAATTAGTATATAAACAGACAAAATGATTATTTTAGTTTAATAATGTCTATTTTATATTTATAATCTCAAAAAAGAATGAATAAAATAGTGTTTTATAGTAGGAAGTATAAAACTGCTAGGCGATTAGGCGAGGCGAGGCGAGCCTCAAAGGGCGCCTTGTCGCCTAGGCGTCGCCTTGACAACTATGATGTGCTGATTAGTATTTTGGGCAAATACTGTAGGCTAATAGATCTAGCAGGGTTTGTTTCTTTGAATTTATCATGGAAATGGATAAAGCTGTTAGACTATTGGTCTCTAGTAGATACCATCTCTGAGTTAATAAGACTTCTACCTGGTAAATTGTTATTCTCTAGTATATATTACATAGAGGTATGTTTGATTAGGGCTCAGTGCTCAAAAAAAAAAGGTGATCAGAGATTATGTTGTTTCTTTTAATTGAGCTTATAAAATGCTTTCGCTAATTTTCTAACCACAAAAATTTTTTAGATCACTGTTTTTGTGATTCCCCTGAATCAATGCAATCTTGCTGTGTTAATTGTGATGACGAAGATAGAAGAAAGGAAAAGGAATATAAAGCAATCAATGAAGTCAACCTTTACTAATAATTGTTTTTATGTTAGATACATTTGGCTATATATGTAGCCTTTTGTATGTTTATAAGGTGCATGCTGCTTCAATTCCAAATTGGAGATTCACCTGTAGGAACTCATATTGTAAAGTTAGTTTGATGTGGTACATTGGCTATATAGGATTCTTAGTGCAATATCATGTGAAGGAAAGAATCAATGTGAGCATTCACCCATGCGAAAATTTTGTACATTATAATTCTCATGACACATTAACAGAATTGAGCACAAAATAACATGTTCTCTAAGTTCATTTAATTCTTCAAGACTTCATCACATTTATATTGTCTTTAGTTTGTTACCGTTTTTGAGTTGTCTACATCTTATTCAATGTTTTAACTATTCCGTTGGTAATTGATTCATAATTTATCAAGCAGGATGATTGCAGATCCAGCCTTCTTGTATAAGCTTCTTTTAGAGCAAGCTACTACAATTGGTTGTTCTGTTTGGTGGGAGCTGAAGAGTCGAAAAGAAAGGTAAATTTTCACCTTCATAGAAATGTATATTGCATCTTATCTGGTAATCATTCAGTGTATGTCTTTGTGCATTGTTTCAATTATAGGATAAAGCAGGAATGGGATCTGGCACTTCTTAATGTGCTAACAGTATCAGCATGCAATGCTATTGTTGTTTGGTCTCTTGCTCCTTGCCGTTCGTATGGGAATACTTTTCGGTTTGACTTGCAAAATACACTGCAGAAGCTTCCAAACAACATTTTTGAGAAAAGCTATCCCCTCCGAGAATTTGACTTGCAAAAGAGAATTCATTCTTTCTTCTACAAGGCTGCAGAGTTGTGTATGCTTGGTTTAACTGCTGGAGCAGCCCAGGGTGCTTTGTCAAAACTTTCTGCTAGTAAGAAGGAAGGAAGGTAAACCATTTAGTTGGCAATGTTTCCCTTAATATTATTTATTTTTGGTTAATTCCATTTGTTGAATTGAGCCACTCTTCTAGAACTATTTATCTTAGTTATGATTGCTTTATCTGGCAGGTTATCTGTGACAATTCCAACTGTGAGTACCAATGCTCTTGGTTATGGGGCTTTCTTGGGACTTTATGCAAACTTACGGTACCAGCTGTTATGTGGAATTGACAGATCCACAATAAACTATTTTGATGTTATTGGAGTAGCACTGTTCTTTAGCACAACATTGAGGTGTGGTTCTGCTGAAGCTATCATCTTTATAAATCTTATCTTGGCAGTTGTTCAGGTGGTTTTCATGTGATTGTTCTTTTATGTTCCCTTGTCTTGCCTTCCCAAGCATTAATGTTACATTTAAAGATGATCCAAGTATTAGCATAAAATATAAGGGTTCATTTGGTTCGTGGACAGGATTGGAGTCGGAATTCCCAGGAATCGGAATCACCTATTCCTGAATCAGAATCAGCCAAAATTTCCAATTTTCCCCTATTAAAGAACTTCAAAAACAGTCCACTTATTGTATTTTTTAATAAATATGCACATTGGCAACCTGTTAACAAGTACTACATGGAGAAAATATGAAAAACAATGAAAAGAAAAGCACATAAGGATAAAGGGGACAGATTCCAACTTTGTTGAACTGGGCTTTGGTTTGGAAGAAGAGGGGGAGAGAGGAGAGGGGAGGAGGAAGAGGGAGAAAAAGAAGAGGGGATGGAAGAAGAGAGAAGAAGGGAGAAAGAAGAGGAAGGACAATAGAGATACAGGGGAAGGACAACCGGCTGGCGACTGGTCTTACCTCGTGGGAGGAATGCCTGTGAAACGGTGAGGACTTTGGTTGATTAGGGGTTTGGATCAAATGGTTTTCTTTTGTCAAAAAAATAGGGAGAAGGGGGAGATGGAATGTGAATCACATTCCTTGGGGGGGTGCCGGAAGCTGGGAATGGCCATAATCCCATTCTGCCTAGAATGGGAATGGGAATCCCATTCTGATCAACCAAATGATTGGAATCAGATTGGGCCATTCCGTTTCTGATTCTAGGTGCCTATTCCTAAGAACCAAATGTACCCTAATTTTTCTATGTGAGTTTATATTATGTATTTATGGCAATGCTTTACCTTTTCTTTTACTATTTTGTGGTGCTAATAGAAAGTTACAAATCTAGATAGTAATGTTATAATTCAATTAATATTGTCCTAACCTCTAAAATTTATCCATTTGTGCAGTACTTCTCTGGAGTGACTTATCTTAGTGAGAATATTGAGCAATTATTATTGTTCTAAATCTTCTTTCCACCTATGGCTTTACCATTTCTTTTTTATGGATTTGCTTTTCTAATATTGATTCTGATTTTCCTATTAGTAACTCCCTCTTCTATTACTAAGACCCCAGTACAAATGTCTCCTTATGATGAGCAAATAAAAAATGAAAAGAAAAAACTCCAGTTGCACTCTTGCTGATGTTTTGGCAGCCACATTGGCTGAGCTAGGGATGTGGCTTAATGAATAAAACTACCCAGCCTGTTGTTAGGATTTTCTATCAAGTGACAACTTAGTGCCTGTAAATATCTTTTATGGGACCTAAGCAGGTACCAAAATAATGTGCACCAGGTTATCTTGTATGATAACCGGTGTTACCTAGACACCTGTTCAGATTGTAATATTTTTCTTTTCATTAATAATATTTTCTTTTTACTATCTAAAAAACAACTAATGTGCACAACTCTCCACAACAGTGAACCAAGGGACCAATGTCTGCTGATTAAGTTATAGAATTACACTGATTGTAAGGTCTAGGACTACTCTCCATGACGGATAGACTGATATTTGTCTGCTTCAGTTCATCAGTATCTTTGAAGCATGTATGAATGTCCAATCAATGCACTGTTCCAGTACTCAAAGCAGTCTCCTTACATAAGACACCCTAAATTAGTATCAATGTTCTTTTATTCATCAACTACGTATCACTGATAAAAAAACAACTATATATAAAGAATGAGAGAGATCAAGCATAAGATGTAAAATTTGTAGATCTATGCTGTCATAAGAAAATATGCTTCAATTAGTCTTGATTTCTGGGAATGCACTACCCCCCATCTTGTGTGGAATCTTGTCCATTTTATAAAAAAATAAAGAAAATATTCTTCAATATAATATTGTTATGTATCAAATGCAGGATTCTGAATGTTCAAATTGGAGAGACATCAAAGTTGGGTTGGCTTGGAATAGAGGCAGATCCACTGGTTCAGTCAGACAACCTGTTGAAGGCATACAACCGACCATCTGAAGCTGTTGCAAATCCTTCTTCAAAGTGGTTCATTTCAAAGAATGCTGTTATTTCTGGGCTAGGACTCCTAGGCATAAAGCAGGGGAAGGGTGATTCTGTTGCTGAAGGGGAGGCTTCTCCACCACCCAAAACACGGAGAAAGAGAATTGTCAGGAAGAAAGTCAATGCAAGTTCAGCTTAGTAAACTCTCTTCATGACATCAAAGACCAATTTTGTACCCTGAGGAACATCCAATGAACAGGAAGTACTGCAGTTGATGGAAGTAAAAGCAACACACCAGTTGTGTGGATGGTGATTTTTTTGCTGCCAAAGCAGAAGATGCTTGAATTGCGTGCTTTTGACAATTGTAAGGAGAGGCATATAGAGAGAGGTATCAAATCGTAGCATTTTTTTCCAGCTTAGTCATTAGTTTGATGCAATAGATTTCTAAGTTTTAAATTTCTATTTAGAAATAGGGGATGAGAATTTTTCCCACCAATGAGGGGAAATTTCTGTTGCCTATTGTTTGTGTAAATTGTGGCACGGGTTTCATTTCGGAATCCAAACCCTTTTGAGGCAAATATTGAATAAATGTAGTCTCCTGTTTTTGGCCTTCGCCCTCAAATATGTGTTCGTTTTTTTTTTATTCTGGATTTTCTTTTTCAGGGTTCTGCTTAGTGCAGTGTGACAGTTTGCCAGGAGCAAATAACTTTTCCCTCTTTGCCTTAATATTTGCAGAATTATTGGCTCATATGTGCTTATTGGACAATATATCTAGCTGCTGTAAGACTTCCAACAGAAAAAAAATAAAATAAAATAGAAATCTTATCCAGTGGGCATCTTTTGTTTGTTTTTTGGGGTAGTGATTTTCTTGCTATGGACTTGTTCTTTTCCAGCAGTTTCTTATCTGATTTTGGTTGAGAGGTGTACTTTGTGTCTGTTTAATCTGTCATGTATTCGTGTGGTTCCATTCACCGCTAAGTAGTTATTATTTACTAAACTTGACAATGATGTTGTGGCTGAATCTTTGGGACAGAAACAGCCCTCAAATAATAGTTGTATGTCAATCAGCAACTTTTATTATCAAATGGCCCCATAGACTAATGATGAAGCAAGAAACCAGAAAACACAGCCAAAGAAGAGAAGGTAGTGTTTGGTATCTTTGCCCTCTCTGCCCCAAAGATATTGTCTTGATCAATGCTAATTGGCATACAACTATTATTTGAGGCTGTTTATAGCTAAAAATGATTCATATTTTATCAGTTTGCATGGATAAGACTGTTTCAAATAGAAACAGGAATGGTACCAATATCCAATCCTTGTTCAGTTTCTTGAAATTTTCTATATTCCCTTTCAAATTCGAAGATTAAAGTGGGCGTATCTTGTTTAACTAATCGACATGCTCGTACAAAAAGGTTGTGGCCAGCCTTGTACTAGCTCAGCTGTCACATATTTGCCTTAAACTTTAGGGATGATAGCAGATAAGGGCAACTTTTTGTTCTTAATATCAATAAAAAAATACTATTTTTATATAATAACACTAAAATGGGGTATTTTTTCTGGGATGATATCAAATAAAGGCAGTATCACTGTTGATCGTTTTCCTCTGCCACTCTATTCACCCACTTCGACGGCACAGGAGGGGTCAGAGGAGGCGTTCCCATGCATTGCCCAGGCGGAAAAGAAGGCAGAGGAGGAAGACGACCAACAGTGTCGACTGCCCTTGTTTTCTGCCTGTGTAAGTTCTCCGGTGAATATAAATTTCAGGACTTGATATCAAGACATTCAACAAATGTAGGGGAGTAAACGTAGCAACTGAGAAACAGAGCTTGGGAAACAAATTCGATCTAAGAAAACAAGAAAATCAATCATTTCAATCAGACCCCAGCTATCCCCCACTCTCTCTTGTGCATCTGAAGAAGAAACCCAGAATACGTATTGATGTGAATCCAGTAGAAGTACCAACGTTGGAGGAAGCACTCGCGTATCTGAAGCACAGATCTGTAAACTGTAAGCCATCGCCATGAGGAGGTCCATGAACCTGAAGACGATCAACAGTGACACTGCCTTTGTTTGAATGGGCAGTCGACATCGTTGGTCGTCTTCCTCCTCTGCCTTATTTCCCGCCTGGGCAGTCCATGGGAACACCTCCTCTGCCCCCTCCTGTGCCATCGAAGCGGGTGAATAGAGAGGCAGAGGAAGAAGACAAGTGACTGCTCTTTTTTGATATTTTTCTAATAAAAATTACCCTATTTTGATTATGTAAAAATATTACTTCCATAGAAGATGGTTTATTAAAAAATAAATGCCTTCAACCTGTTAATGACGACCAGGCTCCTTATGGAACGAGCATACAATCCTCTGGTTCCAACGCAATTGAACATAGATAAATAAAATAGATTCACCTGGTCATCTTTTACTCTCAGGAAGCCTCAGATTCTCTTTTCATTCTTTCAACTGCACCGTTCAGCGTGTCCTCATCTTTGCAGAATGTGAACCTTAAAGATAGAATATGCTGGTTGGTATTGCCGTATTGCTACCACACCCACCTTCTGGTTCAGAAACTCACACAAAACAGTATCATTTTCCAATTCAAAAGAAGTATGACCTACCACTCGAAGTAGGCACCACTTGGTGGGAATGCCTAGAAACTAACATCAGCCTTGAGTCTTTCCACCAAAATTGCCTTCTTTGCCATATGATTTTCTCGCAGTATGAACCAGAGGCACAAAGAGCTGCAGCAGCTGCATTCTGCATCGGGGTTGAGGTGGCAAAGGTGAGTTATGTCAGATAATGTAGCGGAGCCGTGGAACTATTTCCCGTTCAATCTTCCACCCTGTTAAGGAGAGTTTTTCTAGAGTTCATAGTGACAGTCCTCTTATACATGCCAGGAAGTGAAGCCATAGAAATATGATCAGCTTCAAATGTCAAATTTGTCATAAACTTCAACTGTAAAGACCAAACACATCATTCTCAATACAAAGCAATGCTATTACATTGAGTATTTATCAGTATTACACGAGGATCCTTCGAGATAGAAGGCTTCGTCTCATTAATTGGAACCGAATTCTCGAGGTCAAAGGGTGATTTCTTTTATTTTAGCTCCAGCCTTTGGGAGGGTGGCTTCATAAGAATCATAAAAATGGAGTGTCTTTCTGCATGGTCTGTCAGCTATTTATAAGTCCGGCAGATTGCATTGTGGTCTTTTTCATTTGGTTTGGAGGAGATTTAGCCACCAAAAGGCATTGTGCCAAAGAGATGCACGAAGCCCGTTTTGGGCTATTTTTGGGAAACTCCAAATGGACCTTTTCAGTTTTTTTTTTTCAACTCGTCTTCATGAGAAAAGATACACCTTAACCAAACAGCCTTCAAACTGTCAAGATCTTGATACAAAAGCTCACTACATCTTTTGACTGTCAAAACTTCCAGAAGATCTTTCAAAAAAGACTTACCAAACGACTCTCTTTTTAGATCTATTACTAGCAGTGTCATTCTGGAATCTGACTGTAACAACAGAGTTGAGGTAAGGAACACCATATCCCTGGTCATATTGATTTTTTTTCCTCTCTAATACCTTAAATGGCTGTCTCTCACAAATTTGGGGCCATCAAAATTGGGGAAGCCTTGGCCAAGATTTATAGCTCAATGCTCCATGTTTGATGGCAACATTCTCATTTGTGTGAAGATTGTGGTCTTGAATTTCCCCAGGCATTCTGCAACCTGAGAAAGAAAGCTAGATGAATGAACAAATATTCCCCTTTTTAAACCATGAAAAGAGGACCACAGAAATTGATGCATTGTTTAAAATTGGTTTAACTATATATCCTGTAGTATGAAATATCAAAAATGATTAAATGGCACCACATTTGAATATAAGAAAGAATTGAACTACTATTAGTATGTTATTTGTTAATAACTTGGAAATAAGGGCTTCGAGTAAAGGAAATCAACTGTTAATACTGGTTCAGCATGTAGACTTGAAATGCCTAAATGTTTCAAGCTTTTTACTGATTCAATCATACTTCCCATATATGCCTCAATGTTTCAAGGTGATAAGGTGCCCAGGGATGGTCGCTTCAATTAATTGCCTACCCATTTTGCACATGCCACTCTTAAACACTTCTATATTCTTTGTTTTTTTTTTTTATATTATAATAATTAAATAGATATTATTAAACCAAAATATTCAATTTGTAGGTTTTATATACTAATTTCTAATTTATTATTTTCTTATTTTAAGGGTTCAATAAAAAACATATTGGTGTCTGCTACCTTGAACCCTGTGGAGACAAGGCTAGGATATTCTTTGCTTTCCAAACTCACATTTAAATATTGAACCCTACCGAGAGTACACTAACCTGAGCCTACCCCGACTTGTCCCACAGATAATATGTCTATACTCAAGCAAGGTTTGAAATTTTGATATGTAACATCAGTGTATCGGCCGATACGTATTATATTGGGAGCCTCCTGATATTCCCCTAAAGGGTTTAACCTGATTCAGGGGGTAGAAGGGCCTTAGACCAACCCCTCTGAACCATACTCAAGTACTCAACCAATGCTATATTTATGAATGTTTCAATGCAGCAATGTCAACAGGTGAGCCCCAACCAGAAAGCTTGTTAAGGTTGACCAAGTTCTATAATGCTGGGTTTACTTCTTAACCCAACCCACTGTCTTATATGACTAGCCCCTTTAAACTCCCCTTCTAAGCACCCATTCAACCATCCTCAGTCTCTTGTTTTTGAACACCCTTTTATGGGTGTTTCCTTTGAAAGTAGGGACCATTAATTGCATTACAGGAATTGACCTAAGTCTCATTTATATTATATGTTGAGATAAGGCAGGGATTGATTGATTGAATTTGCATGTTTTCCCTCTTATCTCTAACTTTGATCTTGAGAACATTATTTACATCGAGTTGAAAGTTGTAACTTGTTTCTTAGATTCTTCACCCTCTGCGTTTCTCATTTGCTTTTGTATACCTCACTGACCCTTTTTTGGTGGTGAACTCCGGTTGCATTATCATTTTGTTTTTCAAAATTTGCTTACATGTAATTCTGGACGTCAGAAAACCTCAAAAGACAGCCATTCTCATGAATTGTCTGAAACCCTTTGAAGATATGGCATCTGCAAACTAAAACGCAAACTCAATTAAGCTCAGCATTAATCCCAGCCATTTGAGGTTGGTGCATGAATCTTATCCCACTATTGTGCTCTATCAAGAATCATGTTCTCTGTAAACTGTAATACAATAAATTTATAAAAAAGTTCAGTCCAGGTAGTGGTGTACGGACAATATCAAATTTTCCACCACAAATCTACATGGAGAATGAAAAAATGAACAGCAGATGACTCAGGTAAAGTATGATAAAATTATTGGCCAATATAATGGGAAGAAATGAGGAAAGTCTTACTTTCATGCCCCCTTACCCCCCAAAAAAGTACAAGAGTGGGCTCATCTAGGGGTAATCATTCTTGGCCCAGCTTGGAAACCCAGCCAGGCCCAACCTGCAATATAATATAGTACATATTATTAAATACATACATAACACTTTTATACTATACTATATTATATTATGTATTACTTTCGATAAATTATATACACTAAATATTTTGTATATTATATCTATATTATATATTTTATTTCATATTAAATGTTTATTATTTTACATAAAATATAAAACTTTTAACATGTAAATAAATATTCATGAGTTAAACACATGAGTCAACTCAAGGATGAGAGTTATCCTCCTAGGCAAGGGCCTTCATTTTCATTCCTAATCAATGTGGGACTTGAGATAACACTCAATCTTAACACTCACTATCGAGTGTTTCTCTAGTTCCACATTACTCAAGAATGGCAATGAAGGCCTTACCTTCATCTATAAAATTATAGGTAAGCCAAGCCAAACCAAGCTAATCTAGGAATTAAATGAGGCCCATGCTTTCTGTGCCATAGGCCCAAAGCCTAGCCAAGCCCAGCCTAGATTGATCTGGTACAATATTTTTTTAATGCATTATCTGTTATTTAGTTTATAAATTTATAAATAGCTAAATTATTATCATAACTCATAAGGTGCCATGGGCTCAAAGTCATTAGGAGAGAAAGTCCATAAGCTCAATCCAGGCCCACGTAGGGCTGGCCAGGGCTTGTAATCTAGACCTGCGCCCAGCCGGGCCCATGATCACCCCTAGGCTCATCAAGAATCACACTTTTTTATCAATACACTTGTAGTCTTTACTCTTTACATTATTATTTGTTTGGAATAATCATCATTATTGGTATAAATGCTTATCAATCTTTAAAAATGGACCAGACAGCAAACTGAAATGTGGATGGTTCAATTCAATCTACTTGATTGGTCTGGGCCCATGGCAAGCCAACATTGTGGTCTAAAGAGTAGCTAGAAATATTAAAGAAAGAACTATGTTAGAAGGAACTGTCACTAAATCAATATTGCTTCTAACCATGCAATAGCAAGACTAGAATTACTAACAGCTCTAGAGTTAGATGATTTCGGTTAAAATGCTTGAGCATATTATAATATTTTTTTGACAAATAGCATCATATAAATTTCTCCAATAGCTTTCCATCTGTAGATGCTGATAGAACAAAGGATTCAACTTCAGTGGGCATTTAATAAAAAGAACCCCCCCAAAGGGGTCTGAAGTATCCTCTAGGATGATCAACACAGCAGTAAATGGTGCAAGTGATGCTGGAGAATCCCGCAAAAGGAACAATTGAGCAGAGGATGTGGATAGAACCATCAGAAAATAAAACAAAATCTGCAGAACAACATAAAAACAATTCACAGATTTTATGGCATATCAATCTAAGCATAGTCACTATTCAACTTAGCATATAATGAATGAACAAACAATTACTAAGTAAGACGCCAGAACAAATGTTGGTAGAAATTGAGACCACATAACAAGGAAAAAAATAATGTATTGTTTGAGAAGATCATATTTATTTTAAGCAACCAGGTCCAGAGCTGGAATATTTATTTTGCAATGAAATCTGTTCAATGGACTCAACTGAACTACAGGGCATCAAAATTTTCACTTCTTGCTTCTTTTGGTGATTAAGATGTTCAATTAGTTTAATATGTGAGAAAATGTAGTGTTAGGCAATATATTGCAGGTGATACTATTATCTTTCTTGAAGGAGAGGAAAAAAAATCTCATAAATTTGGTGAAAACCTTGAAATGTTTTGAAGCTATTAAGGGTCTGAAAACTAATCTAACTAAAAGCAGTATAATGAGTATTCACATTCCTCAGAGGAGATGTGCAGGATGAGGGGGTAATATGGAAAAGTGGCCTGTTAAGCATCTTGGTCTACCTTTGAGTGGAAATCCCAAAGACTGTTAGTTTCCTGGATCTTGCACTGTACAGGTGTGAGAGGAGATTGTATCAGTGGAAGATGAATTATTTCTCAAAAGGTGGAAGACACCCTCGTAAAGGCAAACCCTTTCCAACCTGCTGACTTACTTTCTCTATTTAAAGCTGCAGCCAAGGTGAGGAATCATATAAGGAAGCTGCAAACGTGATTATCTTTTGGTGGGAGGTAGTTATAGAAGGGATCATTTAGTTAGGTGGAAAGTGCTCTGCATGTTAATGGAAGGAAGGCGGCCTGTGATTAGGTCATCGGCTTGAAAGGAATATTTCCCTACTGGGTAAATGGCTTTGGTGCTTCCCAATAGAACATGATAGACTTGGGTCTCTATCATTCGAAGCAAATATGATAAGAACAGCAATGGATGGGACAACAGCTTATCCCTGAGCATATTCTCTTTGGCCAATCCTTGGAAAGACATCAGCGAGATAGCCTGGATTGTGGTGCACCACACTGTCCCCCTACCAAGTGACACATTTGAGGTCAAACTTCTAAGGAATGAGCTTCTCATCCCTCATGCAATCCACCCAATACAATATGGAATCCAACATCTCATAAGTCATCGTGAAACCAAGCCGATCAACCTTGTCTCGAGCTGCCAGTAGCTTTGTTGGGAACCGGAACAGGACATCTAAGAATGTCCAATTAGCCAGATCTCCTATCTTGGTTGGTCGTACGCCCTCCTTCACCACAATGTCTTCCCACACACTTTCCTTGTCTGCCATGGAAGTTGAAAATAGAAAATCTTGCGAGAACATGTCTTCTTCTGCCTGCAATCCAAACTTAACAGCAAGGGCAGGCCAGATCTGCTTCCATGTGAAGCTTGGACCATTTACTGCGTTGAAGGCTTGGCCATCTGTTGAAGATACATTATCATTCGTTGATACCCATATATGTTGCTCAGCAACAAGCCTGGCATCTGAACCATCTATGTAGACCTCCTCCCAACACTCTCTTGCACCTCCAAATACAAAGGGGAGGTGGAGATGTTTGCATATCGTCCCATAGATGCAGAGGCTACCGATGAAGTTAAAAGCAGTCCTGTGAGAACTTCCCAATATTAACCCTGGGCGGTGCACTGACCATGCCACTTTACCCCTTAGTTTCTCAATTAGCAAGTCCTCTAGCATGTAATAGAAATTATGGCCTTCATTGACTCTGGGACTCTCCTCGTCGTAGCGTCGCACTGTGTTGTCAAAAGGTCCGCTAAGAGATACATAATGCTTGGTCCCAGTCTGAAGAGAGACATGCTTCAATGCCTTAGCTTTGGGGAGAATAGCATTCAAGGCATTAGACATCATGGCCTTGTTCTGATCGCAACACTCCGACGAGTCCAGAGGGAACTGGCTGGCCCAAGTGACCCAAAAGATGTGGGTCGCCCCATCTAGGGAAGAGAGCTTCTGCACAGTTTGTACAGGGTCTAGGAGGTCACACGAAATGAACCTGTAGTTACGATGTTGAATGGGGGTGAAGAAATCAGGCTTGCGAGCAATGCCATATACCTTCCACCCAGATTTGGCTAATAAGTTGTTGGCAATCTCCTTGCCAACGAGCCCGGTAACCCCGAAGATGAGCGCAACACTTTCAGCAACGTCTTTTTTGGTACTGATTGTAGTTGTTCCTTTGCCTGCCATCGGCATAGGAAAGGTCATACAATTTGAATCTTGTGAGGCTTAGACTAGTAATGACAGTGACCCATGCATCTTTTGTTGCTGGGATCTGATCTGTCCACTGTGCCATGGACGGAGATGTGGGAGAAGGTTAAGGTCATGTGAATGGATTTGATTGGGGACACAGCTCCGTCCACAGCACAATAGACACAGCAGATCCCACCAAGTGATTTCCCCGTCACCTCATCCCTGATATTTAGTCGAACAAAACCACCCCGAAATTGTAATTTGTACACATCGCACTTCTTTGAAACACAGTCCAGAATGACAGATATGATAAATTTTTCCGAAATAAGCATTCAGTCAAGAATTATAATTCAAATCAAGTTTGAAAATTCGTTTTTTCCTCAGAAATGCAAAGCAGAGAATGGGCATCCCTATGTAGACAAAACGTGTAATGGATGCAGAGAAGGAAAGGGGGGCCACTGGATTAGAACGGAACCTGGAAGGGTCCCCATTAGCAGCCAACGAAGGTTCCACAATTGACGCTCCAAATGTATCAGGATACGCTGTTGAGCATCGGATCTCCTGAGTCCTGATATCAGTACCAGCTTCGCGTGTGTTCCCAGGAGGCTAACCACACTAAATCAGATTCGCCTGCTACCCCAACCAGTTCAAGAATTCGAGCCCTTCTTCAAATGCAGCTGGGTACCGATTCTCTGGCGCAACCCTACAGCTGACGGCGATAACAATGACATTACACAATTTGGTGAAATCATTTCTCCCCGAAATTTGATAATCAACAAGAATTTTTTTTGGGTAAATTCTCTGGCGCAACCATTCTTTTGATTAACTCAAAATTTAATGCACAAGAGAAAGAGTACTCTGAATTCGCCTTTAGACCGTCTTTGTTTTTCCAGCTACTGTTGTAAATTAGGGCAACCGGAAAAACATAGAAGCGGATTTGAAAGTACATCTAGACGACGACGTTCTCCATCGCAGCCTCGCAGGGTTACACAGGGTTCGAAAGGTGAGGGCTAAAATTCTTATGTGTGTCAATGTAATCACTTATGGGAAAATAATTCAACAAAATTAAAAACATAATAAGTTATTTAAAATAAGTACCTTTTTAACAAGTACTAAATCATCAAAGAGGGCCTAAACCTTGTTAAGAAGTACTTCTTTTAAGACATTGGACCACATATTAAGTGATTTTTAAGTACTTATAGGTCTTTGGTAAAAAAGTGGTGAAAAATACTTTTTTTAAAGAAGTACTTTGAAAAAGTGACTTCAAATTGACTTTTTTTAAGTACTTCTCCAAAATATTAAGATGAACCAATCCCACAAATTTGTATAATGATTAAAATAGCCCCACGAGGTTATACTTCCCCCTTCTCCACTCATCAAATCCTCAAACCCTAGTAGCAACGGCACACCAGTTACAGGTCCACCCGCAATGATCGACGGTGAGGAATCGTGGCCGATGGACCTATCATTTGGCCTCTTTCTTCTATGCTTTGAAGTTAGATCTCTGAAACATAGCTTGTAGCTCGATCTCAGATTTCTAAAACAGAGCTCGTAGTTTGATCTCAGATCTTTGAAACAGAGATCGATCTAATCATCGTCACCATTCCAGTGTCGAAGAATCAAAAGAGAGACGTTCAACTACTGCTGGTTCTCTTTTGGAGAGGAAGATGAACAATGTCTTGTTCGTGATTTAGTGGTTATAGAAGAACAAAAACAAAGGAGAAGAAGAAGAAGAAAAGGAGAGAGAGAGAGAGAGAGAAAGAGAGAGAGAGAGAGACTAAGGAGAGGTTGTCGACGCTCTCTATCGCTGGAAGGGAGAATAGGTGAGTTGTAGTGGCAACAACCTTCCCCCTCTTCATCATCATCTTATTATTATTATTATTATTATTATTATTATTTATTATTATTACTGCTACTACTATTAATTTTAGTATATTATTATTATTTTTATTATTATTATTATGATTAATTATTATTATTATTGTTATTGAAAAGTATTGTATATATGTATAAGAAAAATGAGGGCTAAAATTGTCATTTGAATAAATATAAGCACTTATGAGGAAAGTAGCTTACCAAACATTCTCACCCCAATAAGTACTTAAAAACATAATAAGTGATTTGAAAAAGTGGATTACCAAATAGCGTAAAGGGTTGTTAAAACAAGTACTTCTAAGAAGTATTTGTGAAACAGGGCCTTAATCATCAAACGGGGCCTTAATCAATTAGCTAAACCATAAGGGTAGCTTAAGAAATTTACCCTCTTTTTTAAATAGATTCAATTAAAATAAAGAAAAAGTTTAAAATATAAATAATATTTTAAATAGAATGATGTTTTATAAGGGCAGGTTACCATTACTGGTGACTAAGTGAAGGATTTTAATCACATCTCTTTAGTTATCGTTCTTCCCAATTTTCAAGGCAAACCTTTGGTAAGAGGATTAGTTAAATTTTTAGTTGACCTTACATAAGTTATAGTCAATGATTAAAATTTTGTCACATATCGACTAATATGTATTGTATCGGAGCTTTCTCGATAAGCCCCTATAGGGGGTGTTTGGGATTGGCAAGTGGTTCAAAGGGTAGATTGTCCTTAAACTGGCCCCTCTCAACCAGTTTCAAAAATAAAAAATAAAAACATAAAAAATAGTACAGATACAGGCCAATATACCAGTATCGATATTTTGAACATTGGCTATAGTGATGACTTTATCTTAAATTAGTTGACTTACAAATTCATGCCTCAGACTTATATGCTTGGACTTACCATTGTAGGTACCATCATAGGCTCTCGACAAAATTGCTTCACTATCACACTAAATGGAAATTTAAGGCATAGGATTAGGCCAATATTTTATATCCAAAAATAGATTCCTAATCCATTCAGCCTCTTTTCTAGTAGTCATTACAAGGTTATGAATTTGGATTCCATGGTCGAGTTAGATATGCAAGTTTGTCTCTTGAATGCCTAAGAGATCGCACCCCCATCAAGGACAAAAGTCTATCTAGAGGTAGATTTGTTATTTCCATTACTAGTAATCCAATTAGCATCAATGTACCATTTTAATACAACTAGATCACAATGGAATAAACCAAGTTCCAATGTTCTTTTGAGATACTCAAGAATTCTCTCAATTGCCTTCCAATGCTCTACATTGGGATTACTTGTAAACTGACTAAAGTTTATTTACTACAAATGCAATATCAGGTCTAGTACAAAGAATATGACACATCAGACTTCTTATTGCATTAGCATACTCAAGTTGTGCAATTATTCCACCAAAATTTTCTATTACCGATTTTATTTGCCCCCACTCAGATTTGATGAATTTGTTGGTGGGTTACAGGCAAATTCATTCCCATAATATAACAGAGTCTTGGACGAGAGTCTGTAACCACCAAAGTTGAAAATTCTCCAAAGAAACCTTCTATGAGACAATAACAAATCAAATAAAGAGAGACGAGTGATTTTCAAAAAACTTGTGTGCAGATTTGCTTGATTCACACTCCTTAAATAATTTCTAAAGAATCATAAAATAGATGAAAGTGTTGGTTTAGAAAAAGCTTTTTGAACAGTCACAATTTCAAACATTGTAACCATTAAAAAAATAATTAACAACTAATGAATGTTAAGTTGGAATAATGCTTCATGATCATACCCAAACTCAAACCTAATTCACCCATTCCCTTTTTAGAATCACCCCCCACCCCAAAAAAACTCTATAAATACCCAAGCACACACATTTTAACCTAGAGAGAGAACTCTACACTTTCTATCTTAAGTGTTACTCCCATTCACGTCCCAAGCATTCTCCATCTTATGCCCTTTCACATCCATATCCAGAAATCCATCCCCCACGTCTACGGAGTGAAGATCGAAGCCTACAACTCCTCCCTAAGTCACTCGTAATCGATCATACTTCACAGCGGTGCTGTCACCATTTGCAGACTTTTACTCACCCTATTCACATTCCAAGCAGAGGAGACCTCTCACAACCTTATAACCCTTTCATGTCACTCTAAATCCAGATACTACCAGGTCGGGCATGGTGGAATGGAGACGATGCTGAATTCAACTTGAGTTTGAAAAAGTGTTGCAAGAAGACTACAACCATTGAGCAGACTTTTCTTTACAATTTGGGCTGCATAAACTATTTTTGGGTTTCAGAACGATCAAGAATCCTCATCAAGTATGGGAGAGATCTCCAACGTTTCATGAACATCCGAGGAATGCATCAACTGAGGATAGAGGAATCAGTAAGAAAGCTGCTGAACGTAACACAAGGATAGTAGTCTTTGCACAGAGTTTGTAGAAAAGATTTATTTACTTTTTTTTTTTTCTGTTTTTAAGGAAGATGTTTTTCTAAATTGTATTAGATGGAAATAATTTGTTATCTTCTTAATAGTCTTGTAGGATTAATTGGCCTTCCAGCCATCCGATCGAAGACGAGTGTTATGTTGCTCATATCTCTTCATTGTTTAAAATTTATTATTATATGCCTCGCCCAACAACCATCAGTTTATTTAATTGGCCATTTCTAGAGTAGTTTTTATGCATTTAGATCATCACATTTCATTGCTTTCGGATCTCATGTCCCCTTTAAACTCCACCGCTTTTTTGTTTTCTTTAGAAAACACATTTTGTTTCTCTCTCTCAATTAGGTCTTTACTGGCGCTAATTAGTAGCATAAAGTCCTCCTCATTCCTCATATTAGCATCAGGTTAAGTTAGAAATTCCGTTCTCATTCACAGTATCATATTGATCTTTTTACTTCAACATTTTTAAGCCACCATTTATGGCATTGCATCTTAGGTCACGTGCACGTATTTGTCATTTGGAGCTCCTATCATTTCTCTTAGCTAGTTTTTAGCCTATTTCTTCAATCTTCCACTCATCAGTTTTGATTGTCATAGTTTATATATTTTAGTTAATCGTTCAATGGTTATCCCTTTGTTTAGTGTTTTATTCTTATTTTATTAATTGTTAGATTACAACTAGTTTCCTTTTTAATTTAATAGTGTGGTTT
This sequence comes from Nelumbo lutea, assembly GCF_056320005.1. Classification (NCBI taxonomy): domain Eukaryota; kingdom Viridiplantae; phylum Streptophyta; class Magnoliopsida; order Proteales; family Nelumbonaceae; genus Nelumbo; species Nelumbo lutea. Next base: position 45,453,797 of record NC_142688.1, read on the forward strand.
ATTACTTGTCAAAGCCCAAAATTATTAAATATTCCTTAAAATATTAGTCAAGTAGAGGCCGGTTTAATTGGGTGCCTGTGGGCTGCCTAACATCTTCCCAGCCCACAGTGTACCTTGGTCCCCATTCCCAGCCCACATTCCCACCACTACATTCAAAAGAGAGAGAGTAGCTTGCATCTAAAAGAAAAAACTTCATATGAGCTTCTAGTGAGCAAGAGAAACGAAACAAAGTGGTAAGAAGTGGGCTTTAATTCAATTCCTAGATCTATCATCCAACAAGCACACTAGAATTCTTTCGCCCAGCCTATGCTTTAGAAATAAGCTACAAAAGCTGCTTGCTTTTGAAAACTTTATTTTCCAACCACTTTGTTGTTGACAACCTTTCTTCTATAGAGTTTATTTTCTAAAAAAAAAATCTCTTCGGTCCATTTCGTTTGTAGGAATAGGGGTCTAGAATTTGAATGGACCATTTTGATTGTTCTGTAGTGTATTCCAAAAATTAGGTGGTGTGTTCTCAACCACACCACAGGCATTTTGTACTGTGGTTAAAGTTTGGTATCCTGAACCACCACACCTATATAGGCATTTGCAAGGTGTTTTGTGGTTTAGGCCACACCTTGTATTTTGATTCCATGTATCTCATATACACAATGTGAGGTGACTTACGCCATTGATCAAGAGTAATAATTTTTTTTGGTGTTTTTAAGCAAAATGCAAGTCAATAATATGAATTAATTTAACTTGTGATAAAAAATTAAAAAAAATTAAAAGAATTAAAAATTAATAATGTTTTAAAAAACAACCCAGAGGCCGAACCATTTTTGCCTCTAGATCATAGGTCACCAATTCGATCACCCGGGTCGAATGGGTAAGACCATGCCATGCCAACAATACATTAATTCATACATGCATACATACATACATACATACATACATATATACATGTATATATGTGCATAGGTATGTATAAGCATGTATTTTATCAATAAATAATGTATATATATTTTATTGTAATATATGTATTATTTTGTATTTCATTTATACTTTTAAATTTTGTTTTACATTTTTTATTTGTAAAAAAGATTAAAAATTTCAATTTGATGTCAAAAAAGGGTTTTTTATGGCAAAACTAGAGGGCTAAGGTGCCTATGGTCCCTTGGGATGCATAGCTCTCGAAAAGCTACCAAAAAAGGGTTTTTGTTATGGTCTCTCAAAGTTTGCATACGCAGTTAGTGCGCAACTCGCGACTCAGTCACCGGATCAAATAGGTCAACATTCCAATTGACTAACTCAACAGTTTTTAGCCGTCCATTGAGTTTTACTAAAATCTGACCCAAAATTGTAATCAGGTGATGGTTCAAGCGGTTCAATCTGTCAGGTCAACGGAAGGTTAAAAACACTAAAAATGAATATTGATTAAAAATTTAAAAACCTTAATAATAATAATAATAATAATAATAATAATAACAATAATAATAATAATAATAATAATGATGATGATGATGATGATGATGATGATGATACTAACAATAAATTTAAAAAATATAATATTTATAAAAATTAAAAATAATATAAAAATACATAATACATACATAAGAGAACTAATAAAGTAATAAGTAATTAATAATAAAATAAAATTGATTAACTATATTAAAAATGAGTACAAAGCATCGTAACCAATGTTGGGACTATAGTACCTTGTGGCATGGTTGAGGCCACGAGGACCAATATTTTGGGTGTGGTGAAAACCACACCACACCACAACCGAACAGGTGACTGAGGTGTGGCATAGTTTGAAACCCAATATATCATGGTTTCAACACACTTCTCCAATTGTTTGGTTAGGCGAAATTAGAATCTGATTCCCATTCTTGGAGGAATAGTGTTCCCTCATTTGTCATACTCTCCTCCATCTTTAGGATTGAAAATCCATTCTCATTGATTCTGATTCTGATTTTGATCATTCCCGTTTCAATCAAATAGGAGGGAGAAAAGACCATTCCAATTCCAATTGTTAACCAAACGGCCAAAACCCTTAGCCTTTTCTTTTACTTTTAGGGCTAATTTTGTCCAAATAATTTATTGATCACTAATTTGAACATTATTTTAATAACTTAAATCATTTTTATTAATTAGATGAAGTTCATTATTATTATTATTATTATTATTATGATGATGATGATGATGATGATGATGATGATTAATTACTTATTGATACCATCAACTTTTAAAAACAACTTGTATGTACCTTGATGACCTTTCGAAAGACAAATAAATGTAAACATAAAAACAAGACCAACTATTCATTATATTTTCAAAATATGCCATGTCTTTATTTATTTTTTCTTCTATTTTCTCTTTCTTCCTCCTCTTCCTTCTTCTTCTTTTGCTTAAAAAAAGTCCAAAAATCAAATAATAACAATCACTCTTACCAACCAAATAATAGCAGTGTGATTTTTTTTAAGAAAACCAGAGAGCACTACAACAAACGGGGGGTGTAGTGTGCCCCCAGAAGTCAACAAAACAAATAGAAAGAAGAAAAGGGGAAAGGGAAGAAAAGTTAAAAGATAAAAACTTCGAAGTAGTAATATGAGCTTCACGAGCTATCCAATCTGTGGCTTGGTTCACTTCTTTGTAGGCATGGTGAAAAATACATCTTCTAGTAAAGGTGTTCTTCATCCTAATGCAACTCTTGATAGTATTCCTCATCTTCCAAGGGGGCTTTGTCTTTTGGTTGAGGCACGAAATCACCAACTTTAAGTCGCCTTCGATAGAGATCGGGAATTAATGAAATTTCAGGGCCATTTTAATGACTTCCCAAGCAACCCATATTTCAGATTGATTAGTTTTACAGAATCCAATCTTTAACAGCTTTGGCATCTAAGACACGACCAATATGGTTACTGGCAATACAAGAAGCAGTACAATGATCATCTAAGATACGAGAAATTTTTATGCTTTCTTGAGATGGAGCAGACCATACAATGGGCTTCCAAGTCTTGTGAAAAGATTCTACGGCTGCACCTTTTTCAATTTCCAAGATTTCCATGAAAGAATGAAGAGCTCGATCAAGAATTGTTTGAGGGGGGTTCGCAATGTTATTACAAATTTTCTAATTTCTGTTTTTCCAAATAGCCCACAAAATGAAAGCAATTTTTTTTTTTTTTTAATTAGGAGTTTTTTGTTTTTCTTGATTTTTGGCAGTCTGATCCACTAGTCAAGAAGGGTTTGGTCACTCTCCAATAGACCCTCTAATTGGTCACTAAGGATAGACCAAATTTGACACGAGAAAGGAAAATACTTGAAAATATGATCTAAATCTTCCTCCTCACCGCAGAAGCGACAAGATCCATCAATATCAAAACCTCTTTTCCCCATATGCATTCTCGAAGGGAGCTTCTTTTGGAAGAGAAGGAAAAGGAAAATTTTGATCTTTGGAGGGCTCTTAATGTTCCAAATGATGTCAAGCCAACTTGTAGAGTTATTTGCCCCTAGAGGGGGTCCAAAACCTCCCTTATCGTTAACTTTTCATCACATTCAAGTTGGGTGTAGAATTTCTAGAGGGGGCCCAAACAGTACCTCTACTGTTTCTGACAAGGTTGCGAACAATGATTTGAAAAAGATAAGATATCTGAAAAATAACTGCTCAATAAAGTGAAATCATAAACGTGATAGCAAATAAGGTGTTATTTATCAAAATTCATGTGTGCATTTTTCTAATTAAAAATGACGATGTGACAATACATATTTCTTACAAATTTGCTTTGATCAATTCAAAATACAAGAACACAATGTCATTGTACCAATCACCCCTAAATATGGGGCCCAATTTGCCATCCATCCAATTTATTTATGTACTGCACAATAAGAAGAGAAGTTAGATGCTTCAAATATACACCCATCTAACCTCCTCATGGCATTCTCTCAAGCAAAATCATAGCATACAGACCAAACTCTGACCAAATTCAAATCATCCAAGCAGGTTGACATTTAACCTTTATTGGTACTAGACAAAAGAATGTTGTTTATTTGTAGTTGTGTTTTCCAGAGGACAATAAATGCATGATTCCTTGTGAGCTTAAGCTTAAATGGTTACTATTGCAAATGAAATTAAGCATTAAGCAATCACATTGATCAATGTTTGGCATTGGAAGCTAGGAACACATATCATCATGGATATATTATCTCCATCCAGCTTGTATTACACCAGAACTCCATGTTTTCACATGTGAAAGCTGAGAATCGACATAATTACTACCTATTAGATATTTCCCCATAAATCTTCCCATGAATCTTTGACCTCCCTTTGCAATATTACTAGCTAATTATTACCTGTCCTTAGGGCAGGGCAATTGTGCTTGTGCCAGATCTTAGAAGCCTCCTGGACGGGGGAGGGGAGGCTTTTTTATTTGATTTTCGAAACTAGATTAAGCTCTCTTTTTTCATTAAACATGTTCCAAATAGGGAATCAGGTCATTGTATATGTATTTGACATGAACCTAATATCCATGTGGCAAGTTTTAAAAGCTGTTGGGTGATTTTTATTTGATCTAGAAAACTAAATTTGATTTGATTTGTGATTAGAGGATGTGAGCTACCTATTTAATTTGAAGAAGGTAACACATTTTTGGGTCTACAGTTGAAACTAAATCACACCATTTATTACTTTGAATTGAAATTTTCTCAGCCTTTCGTTTCCCTGAAAGTCAGGTTGGAAAAGAAATTCTCTTGCTGGTAAAATTATTCTCATAAAGGTAGAGGTGTAAATTGAGCTGGGCCGCGGGTCCGGCATGGTACGTCATGATAACCCACAAGTCGTGCTAGGCCCGACAAGATGATCCATGTTGTGTTGGGCCTAGGGTTTAGAGTCCACGGGCCGGCATGGCACAGCATGACCAAGTAGATCGTGTTGCACCCAACCCATGTGCTGGCACGGCCTAGCTTGTGGCCTAGCATATCCCATATATACTATTTATATATATAGGTACACATATTTATACATTTTAAATATTTATATATAATATATAATATATTGTATAAATTATAATTATATAATAATATATAGTATATAATATATTAATAAAATAAGCAATTATTTTCAATTTTATTATACTAATTTATTTAATTATTGTATATATAAGCAATTGTATACATCAAAATTCATATAAAATTAAAATTTTAAGTTTTTTCAATTTATTTAAATAAATAGGCAAAAATAGCTTTGGCACGGTCTATGGCCCAACTTGGGCGAAGGCTTGGCCCACGGGCTAGCTCGATCCACGGCACGGCATGGCACAGGCCGACATGGGCCTGAGCTGTGGGCTGGGCGGGCCGACCCCCAAAATTTTCACCGGGGAGGGCGGCACGGCCAGTAACGACCTGCGGGCCAACACAGCACGGTTTGCCCACTTTACACCTCTACATAAAGGCTTCTAGTAACATGATTCCTCAATATATTATGAGATCATTTAAAGTCTCAAAAGATGTTATTCAGGACCTTGATAAAAAGCAAAGGGGTTTCTTATGGACTAACAGTAAAGAAAGGAAACCTCTCCACCTCATCAATTGGGACCGGGTCTACAGTTCCAAGCTTTGGGGTGGGCTGGGCCTGAAGAATTTAGGCTGGATGAATGAAACCTGCCTTGCAAAATTAGGATGGAAAGTGTTAAATGAAAAAGATAACTTATGGGTTTAAATTGTAAATAACAAATATCTACGGAGAGAAAACTTTTAGGAGATTAAGCCAAAAAAGAATCATTCATGGGCTTGGAAAGGCATCATTGATTCCCGTGATTTGATTAAGAGAGGTATAGGAATGATTGTTGGCAAAGGTAATAACACAAAATTTTGGTTTGATAAGTGGTCAGATGAGGTTCCCCTTATCAATTTGGTTAATGTGGCAAAAATTAATAATTAGACCTCCGTGCTAGTGATGTCATCAATCACGAGACTAAAACTTAGAAGGAGGACTTGATTAAGAACTTAGTACCTTTAAGTGTATGGGAAAACTTAAAACTATTTCATTCCATCTGTGATCATGAGGATAGTCTTGTATGGAGGCCTAACCCAAAAGGAAATCCTTCTCAATCAAATCGGCCTATAATGAGGCTTGTTGGATGCATGGTAACCTTATTAGGGTGAAAAAGGAAATCAATAAGGTATGGAGTCTAAAAATTGACAGCTGCTGCAGTTTTTGTGGTGATAAGGAAGATTCTGTTCATATTTTTTGAAGTGTCATTTTACTAGATAAATATGGCTCATCACGAGAGAAACAATTCTGGCTCCTCCGGAGAATTGTATCTCTCCGGTGCTTGAGTGGTGGACTTCTTTGGATGGTAATACTTATTATCCTAAGGTTCCATTTGTGAAAGAAAAAAGTGCTATTTTATTGTGGCATATTTGGAAAAATCAAAATAACAAAACTTTCAATAAAAAGGCAATGCCTCCTCCCATAATCATTGATAGAGCTAAAAATTCATTTATGGAATCTACTTCAAGTTATGACAAAGATTCAATGATTGAACATAGTAAACAGTTCATCACTGTCAAGTGGACAAATTCAAAAGTGGATGAAATCAAAAGAAACTTTGATGCTTCTTGCATTAACCGATGCATCATTGCTTGTCTGGCCAGAAACCACCTTATCCAGATTTTGGACTTCAAAGCCTTTAGAATAGGAATTACGACTATTAATCTTGCTGAAGCGTGGGCTGCTTGGGAAGCTCACAATCTCGCTCTCAATTTCAATGGAAAATGCATCATCATTGAAGGTGATTCAAAGTTAGTTATTGACAGTTTGAAGAACCAAGTGGACCTCCATGGAGGCTGAGAAGGATCATTGAAGGCTGTAGGTCTTTGGTCGAAAGGATGAACGGCAGTGTTGGGTAAAGTCACACCTATCACGAAGGAAATCAGGTTGTTGTTTGGCTTGCTAATTGTGCTCATTCCAACCTTATTTCTTTTACTTTGTTGCCTTTCTCCTTAAAAGTGCATTTCCTGTGCTAACATTTGGGGAAGTGCTAACCCCTACTGTGTGTAGATCTTTTTTTATTGATTTCTTGATTTTTATCAAAAAAACAAAAGAAAGAAAGAGAAGCCCTCTGTTTTTTTTTTTTTTTTATCAATAACACCAACTTCATTAAATTAAAAGAAAAGAGGGAATATGGATACAAAAGGGGAGATAAAATATCTTAATTCCCCAAAAACAGAAAACAAAGGGAATGCAAAGAGAAAAGATTAAAAACTAGCCCAAAAAACAGACTCCCTATTCACTCCTTGCTTGGCCAACCCATCCGCAAATGAGTTGGCACTCCTCTTCACCCAGTTGTACTGAATCTCGATGTCCCTACCCAACCATAAGAACTGTTTTTTTTTTCATTGTTAAAGTTCCACAAACCACTGTCCTCTGTCTTCAACCAACTAACCACCACATTCGAATCACCTTCCAGGATCAAACGATTGATATTTAATTCCTTTGCTCTTCGAATTCCTTCAAGCGCTATAAAGATCTCAGCCCTAAGAGAGTCACCTTCTCTAATAGGGCCAAAGAATAAAGTAATAACAATCCCTTCCTCATTCCTGAAAACTCCTCCAATCCCAGAGGGCCTTGGATTCCTTACACTGCTGCCATTAAAATTCAATTTTATAAAGCCTGAGGGGGGGAGGGGACCAAAACGGACAAAGAGTCATCTTGCATCTAGCAATGGAAACAATCTCTTTCCAGTTTCTTAGCAAGTCATCCATAGGAAAATCTGAAAACAACTCCAAAGATTTTAGCCAATGGACAACCCTTAAAAGGATTTGATCTAACAATTCTTCCAATGTTTTTTCCTTGTCGGAAAAAATGCGCGAATTTCTTTTTTCCCACAATGACTAGCATACTGTTGCCCTAATACACCTCCACATAGTCTTCCCTCGCTTCTTAGGCCAACTGAAAAAAGAAAAAAACAAACCTTGGACAATCTCCGAAGGATACTAAGAACACCCAAAACGGGAGAAAACCCACTCCCAAACAGTTTTAGCAACCTTACAAGAGACCATGAGGTGGTAGCCAGATTCCCCATCAGCTTTACAAATAGCACATCTATTAGAAAGTAGACAATAGTTGGGTCTCTTTCTCTGAAGTAAGTCTAAAGTGTTGATTCTTTTCAAGAAAATTTTCCAACAAAAAAAAAACAACCCGAGGAGGAATAGGCCTGCTCCAAATTTCCTGAACTGGAAAGAACAACCCAAAGGTGATAGGAGGCTGAGTTAAGGTTTCAAAGAATGAAGCACAAGAAAAGGTACCAGATCTAGAAGGGGTCCAAAATCTGGTGTCTTCCTTAGCAGGGTTTAGGAAGACAATCTCAAGGGAGGCTAGCAAAGTTACCAAGCTATCCATATCCGTATCCCTAATTGCCCTACGCAGGCCAAGGTTCCATCCAAAGCTAGAAGTGGAGGCTGAAGGGACCAAGAAAGAAGATATGGGTTCATTTTTCAAGTCTGATAGAGCATACAAGAAAGGAAATTGGTCTTTTGGAGGAGAATCCCTGACCCAAAGTTGTTTCCAGAATTTTATTCGGTTACCAGAGTTTAGACCATACCTGATCCAAGGGGAGAAAACTGGAAGCAAATTGTGAATGAATTCCGAGGACAAGCAGCTGAAACCCTTGCCAAGATTCCAAGATCCCAGCCATTGTCTTCCAGCCCATAAATGATAGCCACAATCTTAGTCCACAATTTATCCATTTCCAATGAAAACCTCCACAACCACTTCCCTAGTAGAGCCATATTCATTTTCTTGAAATTACCAATCCCAAGACCTAGTTTTTTACACCTAATGACCACCTCCCAATTTACCCTATGATCTCTCTTCTCCTCTCCAATCTCCCATAGAAAGTTCCTTATTAATTTTTCCAAAAGATTGAAAACCTTTGAGGGGATCTTAAACACTGACAGATAGTAGACAGGTAGGTTAGCTAAGGTAGACCTAATGAGAATGACTCTCCCACCTAAAGAAAGATAATTTCTCTTCAAGGCCGTCAGTCTCTTCTCAAACCTCTCCACTACCGGATCCCAAAAGCTAACACTCTTAGAATTATCTCTTAAAGGGAAGCCCAAGTATGTCAGAGGCCAGTCCGAAATAAAGAGAAGCCCTCTGTTGGGAATTCAAAATGAGTCTCCAACTTAAAATCCTCATCATTTAATGGAAAAAATAGCACACAACACTTTAACACCTTTGCAAAATATTCCTATATTTATAGGGCAAGTTTTATATGAAAAGAAATTAAAGTTTGAATGAAAGTCCAAACCATAAGAATAAGATGATTCAAATGGCAGATACTGAATATGGGGACCATACATTAAGAGAAAAACAATTCATCATCTAAGCTAAAAGGCAAATCTATGTCAAGCCATGGTGATTCATCAAGCAAGATTTCAGGGCTCATCTTCTCTTCACCGAGCATGTGCTTACGGTTCACCATGTTTAGGTGCCCATTTGCACCACCTGCAACAACTCAGATTCCAAGTTTCCAACATGCATGGTCAAAAAAAAAAAAACAATAAATAAATAAAATCATGTTTGCACGGAATTATGCGAAATTTGTCATCAACCCCACCTAACAAGTCTATATCATTCAAGATAGCTTATTAGAAATAGATGCCTCCAACCTGTTAATGATAACAAGGTTTCTTCAACCCAATAATCTAATAATGGAACATACTTACATTCCTTTGGTTTCAACGTAGCTGAACCTAAATAACTAAAATAGATTCACATGATCATCTTGCTCTCAGCTTCTCTTTCATTCTTTCAACTGCACCCTTCAGAGTGTCCTCATCTTTGCAGAATGTGAACCTTACCAGATTCTTTCCTTCTTCTGGGTTAAGATAGAAGACGCTAGTTGGGATTGCTACCACGCCCACCTCCTTAATCAGATACTCACAGAAAGCAATATCATTTTCCAATCCAAATGGAGTATGATCTACCACCACAAAGTAGGTACCACTTGATGGAAATACCTTAAAACCAACAGCCTTGAGTCCTTCCACCAAAATTGCCTTCTTTGCCATATAATCCCTTTTTAGTTCCTCATAGTATGAATCAGGAGCACGGAGAGCTGCAGCAGCTGCATACTGCATCGGAGTTGAGGTGGCAAAGGTGAGGAAAGAGTGGGCCTGCCTCACTCCCCATGTCAGATGTGGTGGAGCTATTGCCCATCCAATCTTCCACCCTGTTAATGAGAAAGTTTTTCCCAAAGAATTCATAGTGACAGTCCTCTCATACATGCCAGGAAGTGAAGCCATAGAAATATGATCAGCTTCAAATGCCAACTTGTCATAAACTTCATCAGTAAAGACTAACACATCATTCTCAATGCAGAGAGATGCAATCACATTGAGCTCCTCTCTAGTGAGCATCTTTCCTGTTGGATTATGGGGAGTATTTATCAGTATTGCACGAGTGTCCTTTGAGATAGCAGCCTTCAGCTCGTTAATTGGAACTGAGAAGTCTGGAGGTTGAAGAGTGATTGCTTTTATTTTAGCTCCAGCCATTGAGAGGGTGGCTTCATAAGAATCATAAAATGGAGCAAAGAGGATAACTTCATCACCAGGATTTATCAAACCTAACATGGTGGCAGCAATTGCTTCAGTACACCCAGAGGTAACAGTAACTTCCTTTTCTGGATCTACCACTAGTCCAGTGTCTTTCTGGAACCTGGCTGCTACAGCAGAGTTGAGGTCAGGAACACCATATCCTCGGGCATATTGGTTTTCTCCCTCTCTAATAGCCTGAATGGCTGCCTCTTTCACAAATTCAGGGCCATCAAAATTGGGGAAGCCTTGGCCAAGATTTATAGCTCCATGTTTGATGGCAAGCATGCTCATTTGTGTGAAGATTGTGGTCTTGAATTTCTCAAGGCGTTCTGCAACCTGAGAAAGAAAGCTAGATGAATCGACAAATATTTCCCTTTTAAACCATGAAAAGATCGCAGAAATTGATGCATTGTTTACGATTGGTTTAACCATATATCCTGCAGTATGAAATACCAGAAATGATTAAATGGCATCATATTTGAATATAGGGAAAAAGTTGAACTACTAAAGCCTCTAGCATTGTTTCCTTATATCATTCCTCATGATAATCGCAGGATTGTCTTCGTTTTTTTTGTTAATAACTTGGAAATAAAAGCTTCCAGTAAAATTTTCAGCGATTCAATCATCATCGTCATCATCCAAGCCTTACCCCAACTATATAGGGGCTTGGGCTAAGGCTTGGACGACAATGATAATGATGATGATTGAATCGGTAAAAACATGAAACATTGAGGTATGCCAGTATTAAAAGCTTTTGCTTTGAACAAACTCTCAGATTAATAATATAGTCATGGACTATAAAAGTGATCTCAAACCAACACAATAGCTTAAAAAGTTGAGTGTAACCAACTTCAACTGAATAACAAATGAAAAAGAGAATAGGAAAGAACAAACTGTACAAGGTTGGAGAATTAAACAAATTAAACAACAACAACTAAGAGTATGACTAAAATGACAACTTGTAGAGCAAGTAACGTTTTCATATGGCAGGGCAAGGTATTTCTTAGCCAAGTCTGTTTATTTTATCAATTTAGTTATTAGCTTACTGAAACCCTAAACCAATAAGTCTGTTATCAGGCCCATACAAAGTTACTGCCAAGGTGTTATCGGTAAGGTTGAAAGAGGTTCTTCATGTAGTTGTGGGTCCTACTCAGATGGCTTTTGTCCTGGGGGACAGATTTTGGACAGGATACTGATTGCTACTGAATGTGTAGATGTGAGGAATAAGAAGTGGGGAAGGTGGAGTAATATGCAAAATTGATTTGGAAAAGGCATATGATCATGTAGAATGGGGTTTCTTGGAAGAAGTGCCAAGTAGGATGGGTTTTGGAGAGAAGTTGGATGTTCATGTGCATTTCCTCTGTCTCCTTTTCAGTTTTGGTAAATGGGGTGTCAACAAAATTCTTTGAGGCATCGAGGGGCTTGAGACAAGGGAATCCCCTATCTCCTTTGTTTTTTGCCCTAGTAGTGGAGGTTTTAAGCAAGCTGGTGAATAGAGGAGTGGATATGGGTTTATTGGATGGTTTCAAGATTGGAACTGAGAGATTGACCATTTCTCATCTTCAATATGCTGATGGCACATTGATCTTCATGGATGCATCTGTAGTACAAGGTTACAACTTGAAAGGAATCCTCAAAAGTATTCAATTGCTCTTAGGTTTAAAAATCAACCTTAGCAAAGTGTGAAGATTGGGGTGGGAGAGATTCAATAGTCCTGTTTGGAGGAATGTGCTGGGGCCTTGGGTTGCCTCATAGGGAACTTCCCTTTCTCATATTCTTGGGCTCCCCAATGGGGCTAGGGCAGCTGCTCCATATACTTGGCAACCTATTATTGATCGTATTGAATAAAGATTGGCAGGTTGGAAAGATAATTATCTTTCCTTTGGGGGGAGAATCACACTTATAAAGAGTGTCCTCTCCAACTTGCCTATATACTATTTGTCTCTGCTTAAGGCTCCAGCTCTGGTTTTGGAAGAAATTGAAAGGTCACAAAGAGACTTTCTTTGGAATTTAAAGGTGGAGAAAAAGAAATAGTTTTGTGAGATGGGATTTGGTTTGTAGGGTCAAGAAGGATGGGGGACTAGGAGTGAGAAGAGTGGGAATATTTAACAAGGCCTTGTTGGGGAAATGGTTTTGGAGGTTTGGTAAAGAGAGGGAAGCTATCTGGAGAGGGGTGGTAGTCTGCAAATATCGAGTGGTGAACTTTCAGTGGGATGTGAGATATGTAAGATCCTCCTATGGGATGAATGTTTTGGAAAGGGATTAGAATTTAACTCCTTGATTCAACCGTTTCTTGATTGGAGAGTGGGGAGTGGTTCAAGTGTGAGATTTTGGGAAGATAATTGAATTGGAGCTGGAAAGTTGTGTGAGCTATGTCCTAGGCTTTACAGTCTAAGTAGGAAGGGTGAGACTATTTCTCAATATTACGAACTACGCAATGGTTCAGCGATGTGGTGTCGAAAGTTTAGAAGACCTTTGCTGCACTGGGAGATAGAGGAATGTCGGGGGCCGTTGGCAAAGCTTCAAGAGGTGGAAGTGAACCTGTTACTTCCAGATGCTAGATGGTGGAAATAATGTAAGAATGGAAGATTTACTGTCAAGTCTCTTTATAATGCTTTGTCCAGAAATCAAGTAGACTGATACAGTTAAAGGGGCTTGGGGGAAGCCTGTTCCCCCAAGAGTGGAGGCTTTTGCTTGACTGGTTTCGATGGGGAGCATCCTAACTCAAGACAATCTGAAGAAAAAGAGCCATTATTTTCCTAGTAGATGTCCATTATGCTTAACAGATGAGGAGTCTGTTCTTTACCTGCTGGTGCGCTGCAGCTATGTTAGAAGTATTTGGGCCTACTTTTTCAAGCTCTTCAACATGACTGGGTGGGATCCTAGAGATTATAATGAGATCTTTGGCTGTTGGCTGAGGATGCATGGGAGCATCAAGGTAAAAATTATATAGAGCTGTGTTCCTTTCGCTGTATGCTGGGAGGTTTGGAAGGAAAGAAATAAGAGAATATCCGAGGATAGAATGAGAAGCAACAGAGAGGTGGGGGCTATCATCAGTTCAAGGATTGTTGGTTGGGTTTTAGTTTTGCCAGAATTCAAAGGCTTAAGCATAGAAAATTTTGAAGCTCATTTTCGGAACACTTTGAATGTTTAAGTCTATCTTTGTTCTACAATGTAGTTCTTCTTTGGGTCTTTCTTGTAAGTGATGGGGTGATTCCTTGTCACCAAAACATTGTATCTTTCTGTTTTATGAATAAAATTTTTTCTTTATTGATCTTCAAAAAAAATAATAGGCTAAAATGTCCTAACAGAAATACGGAATTTCCATTTTTGATTGGCTGTTGATGAAGTTGCTCCCAATTTTCCTGTTTCTTCCAAGAGATCAAGAACATACTTCCTCTAGGAAATAAAAATGCCATGCTTGGACCTTGCCACTAAATCCCAAGGAAATACCTCAACTCACCCAGATCCTTTACTTCAAATTCTTGATTAAGTAGTTACTTAAGAGAATTAATTTCATCAATATCACTTCCTATCACAACAATGTCATCAACATACACAACTAGGAGAGTCAAAGCAGATCATTTCTTCTTAATGAAAAGAGTGTGATCAAGTTGGGCTTGAACATATCCAAATCTTTCCAAAGCAAGTCTGAATCTATCAAACCATGCCCTTGTAGATTGTTTTAGACCATACACAACTTTCTTCAACTTACAAACTTTCTTATTGATCTCTGCATCATAAAAACCAAGAGGCAACTCCATATACACCTCCTACAAGTCACCATTTAGAAATGCATTCTTAACATCCATCTGAAACAATGACCATGAGAAGTTAGCAGCAAGAGACAGCAAAACCCTGATGGTGTTCATTTTTCCAACTAGCGCAAAGATTTCCAAGTAATCAATACCATAATATCTTTCAACCATATCATCAGCATTACACTTCACTGTGAATATCCACCTACACCCAATAAGTTTCTCCCCTTTTGATTGATCTACAAGTTCTCAAGTATCATTTTTCACAAGGGCATCCATCTCAACCTTCATTGCTTCCTTCCACTCAAGGACAACTAGGGCTTCTTGCACTGTTCTAAGAATAGGAATGGCAACAATGGAGGCTAAAAAAGACATATGATGATGAAAGGTGGTCATAAGAAAGGAAATGGGAGATACAATGCATAGTGGATGAGGTAATACCGACACTTCCCCTTGTGTATTGCAATTGGGAGATCAAAGTCATCTAAGGATGGCTGAGGCTCAGTAGTGGAAGTAGGTATGTCACCACTAGTAGGAGTGGGTAAGGAGGAGACAATACCTGAATTTGGTGTCGTAGAAGAGACAGGAACTGGCCTGAACTGATCATTACTAGAACCAACTTGCCTCCACCAACTTTTGTGAAATACCCTTAATTCTTTATACTTTTGACAACTCCCCTCCACTTGCAGGAATAAGCAAAGGAACATCTTGAGCAAAAGTGCCTTGTGAAGGAATAGGATATCCATCACATGGACGCCCAAAGATTGCGGAACAAGGGGCGAATTTCAAAAATTTTTCTCTCCCTTCAACTGGGAATCACATTCCTTATTTAGAAAGTCATATTTTCAATGATCATTCTTGAACCCCAAACTGAACCAGATCTGAACCAAAAGGAGTAGGAGGGGATTTACCTGATACAGAGAAACAATATCTCTCAATGGAGGTATTTACGCCCAAAGAAGGATCCAAAATCTGCTCCAACTGAAGATGGCGCGGTGCAGGGTGGAGCAGAATCAGCAGTGTTCTTCCAAAAGAACTTGACCCTTCGCAAGAATCAATAGGATGGCTTGTGAATACAGCTCGAATCAATCTTTTCCCAAAAAATTGAGATCAAGATCAAATCTTGATTACTCCTGTAGAAAGCAGGAGATCGAACTACTGGAGGCGGCAAGAAAGGATTTGCGGGGTGCAGAATTCTCTCTTCTTGTGATCTCAGCTCTAAAGACAAGAATGTGTTGGTTGCATGTCAAAAGGCCGCCGCCCCCTCCTCCTTTAATAGTCTTAAAGGGATCATCTCCTAATCCCATTAGGAGTAGGTGATCCAAATCATATTTGAATTAGAAGTCCCTTTAAGTGATAAGGGATAACCCTTATCTTATCTGCAAATCAGATCAGCCATCTCCTAATCTAATTAGGAGGCTTCCAGATCTAAATCTTATTTAGATCTTGGACTCTCTAAGTGGATAGGGTCTGGGCCCAATCCTATCAGCTGATCCATCTCAGAAATCGCCCCTTTAAGTGACTAATCAAATTAACCCAGTTCAAAATGAGCCTAAGGCCCATTTAAGGTTATGTACTCATTTATCCTTCCAAACTGCTGCCCAGTTGGACTTCTTTGTATGGTGTGGGACCCAAACATTGATCTACACATCAGCCACATGGGTTTAGCCCAGTCTTTGTTATAAGGCCTGGCCAAATACACTGTTATGGACAATGCACCCCCTGAAACCCATCAGATGGGCTCTATAGGCCCAACACTTACCCTAAGTAGTCCCTGGGCCAACCCACCTTGTAACACCCAAGGACTGTGGGCAGATGCAAGATTAAACCATCAGGTATTATCCTCAATGGTCTTACACTTAACCTCTCAGCCCATAATGATCTTACACTGCCCGACAAGAGAGGACCTCTCCTCTCCCTCGGCTGCAAAGAACGGTGTTACACTCTCTGCTTCCATGGATCCCGGGAATTAAAACATTTTGCAAATCATTTCGAAACCATAATATATATACTTTTATATCTCATATAAAATATATTTTGCAAAACAAATCTCAACGATTGAAATCGGCTGCCGGCAGTCTTGGTTTCCAACAGTGAGAGTGCATCCCCAATCATTACCTTTGTCCGACAAAGGGGCTGATCCTGTCACTATGATCACCCACTCAGATGAATTCTCAGACTGTCCCAACATACCCAGGTTTTGACCCCCGCTAAGGATCTCACTGAATGGTATATCAAAGACAGCCCAATCCAACACCTAATGCAATATCATAATCGAGTCTAGGTGTCGGGTGTAACTTTCCATTTTTTCCCATCAATCTCCAAGGTCCAGGGCAATAATAGAAATCTGGTCCAGTTCAAAGATTCAATTAATCCTACACTGTATGTGCCTAGGGTCTCACCCTGGCAGCTGAGACAGGCCACCCCAACCGATTTGGTGGTACCACAGTGTCAGCCATGTCAGGATAGGTCTACCTAGACCGACCCACTGGCTGTGAACATTCTAAACTAACACGAGTCTCATTAAGTGTCCAGTTTAAGGGTATTACACAGAAACATACCAAGGGAACATGAATCAAATATGCACTTTTATTCATTTACAATAAACTCATAAAGTACATCATCTTGATTGAAACTAAGGGCATACAAAACTGTCTAACACCTTGCTCACCACTCTCCCCCTGAGGTGGAACTCTAGGGTAATAGGGGACATCTTTAGAGAATGTGACATCCATAGATACAAACCTAGTTCTTGAGACAAGGTTATAACAACAATACCCCTTTTGATTTTGTTCATACCCAAGGAAGATACATTTGGCAGCTTTAGGGTCAAATTTTGAATGGGTAGGCCCAAGGATTTGGAAAAAACAGGTGCAACCAAAAGTTTTGGGAAGAACGGAAAATTGCTCCTTATCAAGATACAAGTTAAAAGGAGCTTTCATGTCCAAGACTCGTGAAGGAATCTTGTTAATGAGATAAACAGCAATAAGAATGGCATCCCCATAGAAATGTATAAGAACATTAGAATTCAACATGATGCTTCTTGTAATTTCAATGATGTGCCTATTTTTCCTCTTAGCTACCCCATTCTACTGAGGTGTATGTGGACAAGTGCTCTGATGAATAACTCAATGTTCAAGGAGATAAGAAGTTAATGGTTTTGCAAAATATTCTTTGGCATTATCAGATATGAGATTTTTTATTTTAATTCCAAAATGAGTCAGGATCATTTGATGAAAAACACGAGTCAAAGTGGGAACCTCACCTCGAGTGCGCATGAGGTAAACCCATAAAACTGAGAGTAGTCATCAACGAACAATAGAAAGTGATGTAGCACGATCTGACTACTCCCTGCTAGAGGATGATCTAGCTTCCAGTCGGGCAACGAGCTAGGTGAATCTACAAGATAGCGAATCAGAGAATCCGGGGTGGCTAACCCGGTGAGGTCGCTCCGATGCTTAAGTCAGTAAACTGTGATGCGAGCTGAAAAGCTTTGAGAGCTAGAGAGTAGAAAATCACACGTACCTTGTGTCATTGGGGTTGGTGCCTTTATATAATTGAGCCCTCGTGTGTTTTGTGGATCGGTTCCGGGATCTTCATCCTAATGGGACCCGTTTCCGCTTTAATTGGGGAGTAACGTTATTAATTAATAGAGATTATCAATTCTGCCCGATCCAGGTGGGGAGAAGATTAGGCCTGTCGTTACGTGGCATGATCCCGTGGGGTTCAGAGTCTACTGGAGAAACTTCCAGGATCGTTACGTGGTGGTCCGGGTCGGTAGCCCCGAGCTGATACTTCAATCTTTTAGTTCCGAACGGGATTGAATGCCAAAGTGCCTCGATGCCGAGGTGACCCTTTGTCGAGGTGATTGAATACCCGAGCTCAACTGTTGCAAACTAGCCTTGCCGGGCTGAGTTGTCATCTCTTAGTCAAGTCGTGTCCACGTGACCCCTTCTCGCTAGGTCACGCCAAATCACCCTTCATTAATTGCCCCCCACTCCTCGTGCCAGAGGTCCCAACCCAATGCGAGGAGTTCATGGACGATCTAGGTGGATTTGGCGCAGGGTCCGACAATCTGAAGAGCGAACCGCTGATCGAGCCTGTTCAACCGTCTGGTTCAACCACGAAATGATCCAAATCGTGTCCCGGGTACGCGCGAACGTCACACTGTTTATAAACTCCACGAACGTCAAAGAGCGCGCTCAACCAATTTCATCATCGGGTGTCATGCAACCGGTTTTCATGAAAGTCGTAGGATCGAGCAGGTCTCAGTCGTTGATCGCCACGCGGTGAGCTATAAATAGGGGGTCGAGGGGCCCCTCTTCTTCACCAAAAATCTTGTCATTGAGCTCTCCCGAGGTCGCATCGGAGTCCTTCAACTCGCCACTTCTTCCCTTGTGTTTCGTGACCGTTTTCATCTTTTTTGGTGAGTTCGTCTTTTCTTCCTTAGTTTGTTCTCCTTTCCTGTTCTTGTTTCAATATGTCTAGTGCTAGCATAGATAGGCTTCTTAGCGACTCTAGTGGGCTTAAGGGTGCCGAGGTGCAGTCCTCGGCTCCCGCTAGCGAGGTCAACTCCTCTCTAGGTAGTTCCCCCCTTCGCCCCTTAGGAGAAACCTCTTTACCCTAAGTCGGGCCATCTCAGCCTGAGGAGCCTGTAGCTCGGGAGGGACCAACCTCCAGAGAGGGGTCCCATCTTCTTGGGGTCAAGATCCAAATGACTTCGGGCCTTCCACTATGACCTCAAATAGGCTACTGTCCTTAGTAGCTCATTAGCATCTTCCCGACAACCTAGTTTTCAGTATTCCTTTGGGTCGATACCCTTGGGTTCATGGTCACCATGAGCTCGCAGTTTTTGAAGGGCAACTCATAGCTGGGCTGCGCTTCCCACTCCACCCATTCATTATAGAAATAATTAAGTTCTTTGACATCATCATCGACCAATTACACCCAAACTCCATCTGAACTATAGTAGGTACAATCTCCTATTCTACGAGCACAACCGACCTCTGTCTTTAGACGTTTTTAGCTCGTCTGCTCAATCAAAAAGAACTCTGCTTGCCTGCGCGGGGGCGTCCGACAGAGTTACTACATCTCTCCTCACCCCGGGTTCAAAATCCTGTTCGGCAACACAAACAAAATACCGGCCTGGAAGAGGAGATACTTTCTTGTCCAAAACCCTAAGGGGTGGCCCTTCCCGACTCATTGGCGGGTGGCTATTAAAGACCCCGAGGTGAGGCTAGATGCGGAGACCAAGGCGGTCGTTAAATCCTAGAGGGACCTCGGCCTGGAGATGAGAGATTTCTTGGCCGAGGAGAAGCTTGTGCGAGCTGGGCTGAGCCCTCCTAGTAGGCCTCCACCTCGATGCTCATATTCTTTTTAACTTTGAATTTTCTTTAGTTCGCAACTAACCTTTTCTTTTTCTCTTGCAGTAGACATGCCGGAGGTCGATGTGGAGAACCTTTTGAAGAGCTTCCAGAGAGGAAAAAGTGGAAGGCCTCGAAGAAGTCTCACCAGGAGGCCGGTCCCTCTACCCCCGTCCCGCCCGAGGTCGCTATGCTAGAGCCGATCTCTATCAAGCTTCCGGAGGAGGTCCATCCCCAGCCTCCTATCGTGGACCTGAACGAAGACGAGGACAAAGGAGCTTCGCCTAGCGAACCGGAGAGCACTTCCACGCTCGAGCCTTAGCTCTCGAAGGAGAGCATAATGACCCCTCGGCTCGGGCTCCTCAAGAGTAAGGACGTCGTATTTTCTACCGAAGTCGTGAAGTGGGCTGACATGCCCACAAGCCAGCTCGGAGGCCGGGCTGCTAGCTACTGCATGGTGGTGAGTATTTTACCTTTATACTTCATTTCCTTGTTCGCTTTTCAAGGGTACTTACCTCTGCTTTCTTTTTGCCAGGTGAACACCATTCACCAGTCCGAGGTCCGCCTGAAGCAAGCTCGAGAGGCCGAGGAGAACGCTCAGAAACTTTACCGCAAGTTGGACTTAGCTTGGGGTGATGTTCTTCGGGCTAAGAAGGGAGCTCGGAGTCAACAGGAGTTGATCCTGGCACTGACTGAGAAGGAGAAGCTCCAACGTGAGAACGAGAACCTCGATGCGATGATCAAAGAGCGCACCGAGATCTTCGAGACCACCATTAAGGAGGTGGGAGATGAGGAGAGAGAGTGCCATCGAAAGCTTCAAGGAGTCTCCGGAGTTCCACAATCTCCAGGTCGAGTACGGATCGAGCTCTTATCGGTCTGGCTTCAAGCTATGCAAATGGTTGATGCAGCAGAAGCTTCCCGAACTGGACCTTGGAGTTGTTTCCATGTCTGACCTCACTCCCGAGATGGCGAAGGCGGCCAACGAAGAACCCGGCTCCTCTGAAGAGGAAAGCGACGATGAAGTCCCTGAGGCGGGCCTGTCAAGTCAAGAGGACGCGGAGGAGGATCGCATGGAGACTGACCTGCCCAGTAGTTCGGATGCATGATTCTTGCCTCTCTTTTCTTGGGCCTTTATGATGTACACCCCAAGCCTCCGAACTCGGTTCATAGTGAAAGTTTCTCTTTTTTCTTCTTTTTTTTGTACTCAAAACTTTACATCAATGAAATACAAGTATTTTGGCTATCTCTGTGCGAAAAATTTTCTTAGTGTAAATAACTCCCGAACTGGCGAACTAAACCAAATAGGAGTAAAAGTTTTTTTTTTAAGTGTTGGTTACCCCGAACTGTCGAGCTAACGAGCTGGACTACGAGTAGGGATAACCGGAGTAGATTTTTTTCTAAGTGTTGGTTACCCCGAACTGTCGAGCTAACGAGTTGGATTCCGAGTAGGGGTAACTTCACATCATTGTACGCCGAGGTGGGCGGACACTGTAGGATATATACCCGACCTGTCTGCACACGGGCTACTCGCTTAGGTGTCGGTTATCCCTTAGTGCCGAGCCATCGGGTCTAGCTCCAAATGGGATCAACCTGTTGTTATATGCCGAGATGGGCTAGACATAGTAGGGTTTGTACCCGAACTGTCTATGCCTTGGGCAAGAGAACTGATTTGCCTATGTCGAAGAGGCGACTAGGACTTGTCTGCCTATGCCGAAGAGGCAACTAGGACTTGTCCGCCCATGCCGAAGAGGCGACTGAGACTTATCCGCCCATGCCAAAGAGGCGACTGGGACTTACCGTAATGCCAAGGTCTTATGTCAGCTCAGCATCATTGCCCTTGGGCTTCTGGAAGTGACCCGCAGTCCTCTCTCCAGTTCGGTGATCACAAGTAATATCTTCTTAGGTTGCCGATGTTCCATGCTCGAGGCACTTGCTTCCCTTCCAGAGTCTCAAGCTCGTACGTACCTTCTCCGAATACCTGTCTTACTCAGTACGGACCTTCCCAATTTGGTCAGAGATTACCGACACCGGGCTCAGGTACCATAACCTTCCAAAGAACCAGGTCGCTGATGCGAAAGTATCGCTTTTGGACACAGACGTTATAGTACCGAGCCACTCTCTGTTGGTAAGCTGCAGTCCGGATGTATGCCAGGTCTCGTACTTCTTCCACCAGGTCTAGGTTGGTACGGAGTTCGTCATCATTCGTCTCTTTGTCATAGACCTCCAAGTGTAGTGTAGGCACCTCGATTTCTGCTGGGATCACCGCTTATGTGCCGTAAGTGAGCTTAAAAGGAGTCTCACCTGTGGCAATCTTGATGGTAGTCCGGTAGGCCCAGAGTACACTGGGCAATTCGTCTACCCACAATCCTCCTTTGGCTCGAGCTAAGAGAGCTTTCAGACCGCGAAGTATGGCTCTGTTGGTGACTTCCGCTTGCCCGTTCGCCTGGGGGTGTGCCACCAAAGTGAAATTTTGCTGAATTCCCATTTCGGCACACCAATTTTGAAACTTGAAATCCTCGAATTGCTTCCCGTTATCAAAGACGAGTACCCGAGGTAGCCCGAAGCGACATGGTATGTTCTTCCAAAAGAAATTTTGTATATTGCGGGTTGTGATTGTTGTTAGAGGCTCAGCTTCTACCCACTTCGTAAAATAGTCTACCGCTACGACCAGAAACTTCCTCTATCCCGTCGCTGGCGGGAATGGGCCAAGTATGTCAATTCTCCACTGTGCAAAGGCCCATGGGCTAGTGAGGTATTTCAGATCGGCAGCAGGTCGGTGGTGGATGTTGGCGTGCCTCTGACACTTGTCGCACTTCTTGACGAGCTCGAGTGCGTCTGCCTTCATCATGGGTCAGTATTAGCCATGCCGTAACGCCTTCTGTGCGAGCGCCATGCCCCCCGAGTGTCTGCCACACAAGCCTTCATGGATGTCGCAGAGTACATACTCGGCCTCTGAGGATCGCAAGCAACGCAAGTAGGGGAGAGTGAAGGACCTTCTGTACAACTGTCCGTCTATAATGACGTAATTAGCCGACTAGCGCTCTACCCTTCGGGCCACATTGCATTCTACAGGGAGGGTCCTGTGAAGCAGGTAACTCACGAGTGGGTCAATCCAGTTCGGTTCTGCTTATGCTATAGGAGCGACTTCTCCTGCCCCTTCGATAATGCTAGGCCGAGGTAAGTCCTCTATATACACAGTCCGCATGGTGTTGCTGCTTGTGCTGGCTAATTGGGAGAAGGCATCGGCCTTAGCGTTCTCGGACCTCGGGATCTGTCTGTTGAAGTAGGAAATGAAGTCACGCAAGATCTCCCTAACCTTGGCCAAGTAAGCAACCATGGTGGGGTCGCGAGCTTCATACTCACCGCTGACTTCGTTGACTACGAGCTGAGAGTCGCTACATATGATGAGGTGCTTTGCCTTCATTTCCCTTGCTAAGGTGAGCCCGGCGACCAATGCTTCATACTCTGCTTCGTTGTTTGATGCCACGAACCCAAACCAAAGTGCATATTCCAGCTTCACCCCGCTTGGGCCGTACAGAATTATTCCTACACCGCTTCCTTGTTGGTTGGACGAGCCGTCAACGTGGAGAACCCAGGGTTCCTCGTCCCAGGTTGGACCTGCTCTGACCGGTTCCAGTGCCACACTGGTCGATGCTTCCATCGTGTATTCAAGCTCAGTCAACTCGGGAGTTGCGGTACTAAATGTACATTCTGCTACAAAATCGGCCAAGGCTTGGGCTTTGATTGCCGTCTGAGGTTCATACCGGATGTCATACTCACTTAGTTCAATAGCCCACTTCGTCAATCTGCCAGACACCTCAAGCTTGAGCAGGATCTGCCTCAGAGGCTTGTTGGTGAGGACGACGATGGTGTGAGCTTGAAAGTATGGACAAATCTTGCGAGCTGCTATGATTAGCGCGTACGCTAGTTTCTCGATCTCCGGGTACCTGGTTTCTGCGTCCTACAAAACTTTGCTAACAT
Organism: Nelumbo lutea; assembly: GCF_056320005.1. Lineage (NCBI taxonomy): Eukaryota > Viridiplantae > Streptophyta > Magnoliopsida > Proteales > Nelumbonaceae > Nelumbo > Nelumbo lutea. The sequence continues at coordinate 45,477,477 of NC_142688.1, forward strand.
AGTAGATGGGTCGTTGGACCCAATCTACCTCTTTGATTAGTATCGAGCTTACCACCTCTTCACTCGCGAAGAGGTACGACTTTAATACATCCCCTTCCTCGGGTCAGGTCAGAACCGGGGTGCTAGCTAAGTATTTTTTTAGCTCGTCGAAGGTGAGCTGACACTCTACAATCCACTCGAAGTCTTTATTCTTTTTTATGGCTTTAAAAAAGGGTAGGCAGTGATCTGTCGACTTGGACATAAAACGGCTCAGAGCGGCTATCTGGCCATTCAGCCTCTGAACCTCTTTTAGTTTGCGGGGTGGCCTCATATCTAAGATGGCCTTTATTTTTTTCGGGTTGGCTTCGATGCCACATCGGTTGACTATATAGCCCAAAAATTTACTCGAGGTGACTCCAAAGACACTTGTTGGAATTTAATTTCATATTATATTTTCGTAAAATTTGAAAAACACTTTGCAAATCATCTAGCAAAAATTTTGAATATTGGGTCTTCACGACCATGTCATCAACATAGCATTCGACTTTATTGCCGATTAACGGCTCAAAAAATTTGTTTACAAGTCTTTGAAAGGTTGCCCCGACATTTTTTAGTCTGAAGGGCATGACCTTGTAGCAATACAACTCGAGCTCAGTTATAAAGGTAGTCTTTTCTTCATCGGTGGGGTCCATCCTAATCTGGTTGTAACCGGAATAGGCGTCTAGGAAGCTCAGCAACTCATGCCCTGAGGTCGCGTCTACTAGGCGATCGATCTTGGGCAGCGGGAAGCAGTCTTTTGGGCAGGCTCTATTCAGGTCGGTGTAATCGATGCACATGCACCACTTGCCGTTGGCCTTTTTTACTAGAACTGGGTTAGCTACCCAGCTCGGGTAATGGACTTCCCCGATGAAGTCTGCCGCTAAGAGCTTCCCGACCTCTTCATCGACTATCCTCCAGCACTCTGGGGCGAGGTTGCACTTTTTCTGTCTAACTGGCCCAACTAAGGGATCGATATTTAACTTATGAGTTAGAATCTTAGAGTCTATTCCAGGCATCTCTGTTGTGAACCAAGCAAATATATCTAAATTTTGTAGTAAGAAGCTTACCAGCTGAGAGCGAAGTGGCTTCTCGATCGAAGCGCCAATATGAAGAGTCTTGGCTGGGTCATCGGTTGAGACCAGGATGTGGACCGTCTCCTCTGTTGGTGCAGCTCGCTCGTCGGCATACTCCGTTGGTCGCTCGAGCTCGATGTCAGCCGCTAGCTTTGCTTTCCCCTTGAGGGCGGCTACATAGCACTTGCGAGATTCGAGCCGGTCACCTCGCACAACCCCTACTCCATAATCCATTAGGAACTTCATTGCCAGGTAGTAGGTGGATACTACCGCACGTAGGGCGTGCGTAATGGGTCGACCTACTATGGCATTGTAAGGAGGAGTCGCGACCACCAGAAACGTGTGCTCGAACCTCACGATATTCGGCCACGTGTCGGCCTCTACGGGTATTGAGACTCGCCCGAGAGGTCTGACCTTGCTAAAGCCTACTAGGGGAGTGTCTGTCAGCTTTAAGTCACTTTTCTAGAGCTGCAGCTTGTCGAAGGTGTCCTTGAATAGTATGTCTGCCAAGCTACCCAAGTCCACCAGCATGCGCTTGACTTCGAAGTCATTGAGCCTCAATTTTATCACCAGAGTGCCGTTGTGAGGATATTGGATCCCACGCGCATCGTCCTCTATGATGTAAATTGGTTCTTCAAATAGAGGTCGTTTTGGCGGGTTCTCTTCGTTTTCTAGTTCACGGACTGAGGTTCGTTCGACTGCCGAAGTACACCCCACGATGATGGACCCGCCAGTAATCATATTGATTACCCCGCAGATCGGTCTCTCCTCAGGCAACTGCCGTGGCGGCTGCTCGTTCTACATGCCGCTGGTCTCGGGGGCATTCCTTCTCTGGTCCCCCTACCGGTCTGCTTGCCGATTTGCCTGGCTTCTTTCTTCTCGCTGTACAAAGTTTTTCAAGTACCCGCGACAGATGAGCTCCTCAATCTCATCGCAGAGGTTCCTACAGTTCTTCGTACTATGCCTGTGGTCTCTGTGGAAGTGACAGTAGACGTTCCGGTTTCTTGTTGCAGGATCTCCCCTCAACCTAGGAGGCAACTTGACAAAAGAGGAGTCCTTGATGGCCATTAGTATTTCTCCTCACTTAGCGTTGAGAGGTGTGTAGTTCGTCCTTTCAACAAGTGGGGTCCTGGAGCACCGACCTAACTCGCGAGATCGCGAAGGAGATTAGCTTCCAGATTTGTTTCCTCCCCTGCTCGGGGACTTGCTCTTTCTTCTTTTGTGCCCGTCACTACCTGTGTTGTCACTGTCTCTTTTTCTTTTTTCTGTCGGGTTGTCAGTCTTCTGGTTCATTTCTTCTTCGGTTCCAATGAACTGGTCAGCTAGCTTGAGGAATTATGTGATGTCTTTAGGTTTATTGGCCACCACATGCCATTTGAACTCTCTGTGAGTTATGCCTTTCTTGGCTACTGTGAGTCTTACCGCCAGGTCCAAGTCGGGGATCTGCAGGCAGGTGTCGTTGAAGCGCTTGATGTAGCTTCTAATCGACTCTCCTTCTCCCTGAACTACATTGAGGAGGCTCTCCTGCGACCGCGGGCACTTCTTGATGGTGATGAAGTGCGAGGTAAACAACTCTGTGAACTGCGCCCAGCTCTTGATCGATCCCGGCGCGAGGTTCTGATACCAGGTCCGAACTACCCCCTTGAAAGTGGTGGAGAAAGCCACGCACATGCAAGACTCGTCATACTTGTCCAGGGGAGGCATCTTGAAATCTTTGGGCATCGGGGTCGCCAAGAGTTCGGGAGACAAGGGAGACGACCCGGAAAGTAGGGGAGGAGCGGCCTTTGTAGATACCAAGCTCGCCTCCTCCTTACCTTTAGCATGTCCTTCTTGTTGGTTTGGTCTCGCTGGCTGGTTGTTCTAAGTTGAAGTACGGCGTGCCTTGCGACGCCTCCGTTGTTGCTTCTTTATCGGCTCGACATTGGTGCTGCTAATCTCGATATGCTCCGGTACTGTTCTGTCGCGAGGCAGCTCCTAGTTCCTCGTGGGATTCTGGGGCTAGCTATCATGGACGGAGAGGCCTTGCCTTGATTTCGCACCCAGAACCCCGAACCGATTATCTGCGAGCGACCCATCTTGCTGCGAACGCCGAGGAAGATTGGCCCTGTTAGGCTGAGTATCCCCAGACCTGTTTCCGAGGTTCCCTTTGAAGCAAATGGAATAACCTGACCGTCTCCCCTCCCGCAGGGTGAGACCTGAATCCTGGGAGGAACTGGGACTTGGGAAGTCTCTTCGCCTCGGTGGGGAGATCGAATGTTCAGGTTCACGCGAGGTCTGTTCTAATTCTGTTGGGTCCCTAGGTGTCGAGGTGGAATCGGTTGTTGGCTCTACGACAATGGAGGGAACTACTACTAGTAGAATAGGTACTGTTGGTACTGCTGAAATTGCTGAACCTGCTGCATTTGGACCTAGATGGCCTGCACACACTGCACCAGGTCATCAAACTGGGACTATTCTACCAGTACCTATTCTACCAGTAGGGTGAGACCAGAATCCTGGGAGGAACTAGGACTTGGGAAGTCTCTTCGCCTCGGTGGGGAGATCGAATGTTCTGGTTCACGCGAGGTCTGTTCTGATTCTGTTGGGCCCCTAGGTGTCGAGGTGGAATCGACTGTTGGCTCTACGACAGTGGGGGGAACTACTACTGGTAGAATAGGTACTGTTGGTACTGCTAAAATTGCTGAACCTGCTGCATTTGGACCTAGATGGCCCGCACACACTGCACCAGGTCGTCAAACTGGGACTATCCAGCTCCGGGAGGAACCACAAAAGCCTCGACAAAGGTTATGCCTACCACTGGGGGAAGTGGGGCATTCACCTGTGTGGTGCTTGGTGGCATGGTCAGCGTTGGAACCCCAGCCGCAATAAGCGGGATGGTGAATTGGCCGATGCACACTGAAGAGAGTTGGGGTTGTCCCCCGACGACGTTCATCTCGCTGCTTTCTCCGGCGTGACTAGAAGATGCCATTGATTCAGAGGAAAGTTGATTGTAAAGAAGGCTTTTCGATCGAGTTCCCACAGACGACACCAATTGATGTAGCGCGATCTGACTACTCCCTACTGGAGGATGATCTGGCTTCCAGTCGGGCAGCGAGCTAGGTGAATCTGCAAGACAGCGAATCAGAGAACCTGGGGTGGCTAACCCAACGAGGTCGCTCCAATGCTTAAGTCAGTAAACTGTGATGCGAGCTGAGAAGCTTTGAGAGCTAGAGAGTAGAGAAATCACACGTACCTTGTGTCATTGGGGTTGGTGCCTTTATATAGCTGAGCCCTCGCGGGTTTTGCGGATCGGTTTCAGGATCTTTGTCCTGATGGGATTTGTTTCCACTTTAACTAGGGAGTAACATTATCAATTAATAGAGATTATCAATTCCGCCCGATCCGGGCGAGGAGAAGGTTAGGTCTGCCGTTACGCAGCATGATCCCGTGGGGTTTGGAGTCTACTGGAGAAACCTCCAGGATCGTTATGTGGTGGTCCAAGTCGGTAGCCCCGAGCTGATACTTCAGTCTTTTAGTTCCGAACTGGATTGAATGTCGAGGTGCCTTGATGCCGAGGTGATTGAATACCCGAGCTCAACTGTTGCGAACTAGGCTTGTCGGGCTGAGCTGTCATCTCTTAGTCAGGTCATGTCCACGTGTCCCCTTCTTGCTAGGTCGCGCCAAATCACCCTTCATCAAAAAGTATTTGTACCCTCCCATAGAAAGGAAAAGAACTTCTTTTATTACTTTGTGAATAGGTTTATCTACAATGCTTTGCCAACTCAGCTCTCACACTTCAAAATGAACACTTGGATTGACTCAAACAAAGTACGAAAAAGACTCTTTAAAGACCTAAAAGAAAGATGACTCAATCGATTATGCCAACGCATAATCTTACTCACAGATTGTGACACAATAGACTTTCCAACTTCTTTACTCTTCCCAGGTGGATGTTCAAGCAAGTAGATCCCATTTGTCTCACGGCTAGTCTTAATCACCTTCTTCATTGCCAGACCCTGGAAAACACAATGATCAGGGAAAAATGTCACTAAATAGTTTTGGTGTTTAGTGATACTACTGAATGAAAGTAAATTAGTACTTGGTTTAGGAACATGCAGAACTGAGGATAAGGAAATAGCATCAGAGACTTTGATGTCTCCCTTGCTCAAAATATGGACAAGAGAGCCATCAACAATAGACACTTTGTCTCTGCTAGAGAACAAGCAATAAGTGTTAAATAAGGAAGACAAACTGATCATATGATCAGATGCTCTTGAATCTACAATCCAAAAATGGCTAGTGTTATCTGGGTTGAGGCATGATAAATAGTGGCCCTTGTACCTGATTGAGCAAAAGCAAAAGTGGGAGGAGGAGTTGAATGAAACTATCCAAGGATGCCAACTTCACTCTCCAGCTGAGATAAAGCAGCCCTATTTGTAGCCAAGGCATCAAGAGAACTGGATCTAGTGTTGGGTGTGGATGAAGCTCATGTGGTTACAGTTGCGTTTGCATTTCCTTTCTTATTCCCAAGTCTTTCTGGAATTAGTCGAGGATGAAGTTTCCAACAAGTGCCCTTAGTATGTTTTGGCTTCTTACAATAGTCACAAAACACATCCCTCTTTCCTTCCTTCTTTACTTCCTTTTCCTTATCACCTCCAATCTTCAGTTTTATAGCTGCTAAAGTTGATTCCATAGATGGAATTTGTAACATAACTTTTCTCCTACTTTCCTCACTATGTACTAGAGAGTAGGCTTGAGATAAAGAAACACTATATCTAGTGGGAAGTTGCTGTCTTATAATGTCATAATTAGAGTTTAGCCCAGCCAGGAGTTCAAACACTCTATTTTTCTCAACTAATTTCCTGTATGTGGCAGCATCTTTCTGGCTCTCCCACTCAATAGTCTCAAATTATCAATCTCATGCCACAACGATATCAAGGTGGAGAAATAAACTGACACAAGTTTCTCCCCCTGTTTAAGATTATTCACCTCAATTTTCGGTTCATAGGCTCTAGCAACATTAAGGGGTTGAGAATAGGTTTCTTTCATATTGTCCCAAATCTCCTTAGTTGTCTTTGCCCAAAGATAGTTTCTACTAATATGAGGCTGCATGGAATTACATAACCAAGTAATAGCCAGATAATTTTCTTGGACCCATTTAGCAAGAGAAGGGTCCTCCTGAGCTAGTTTCTTTGTGTCTCCCATCACATACCCCAACTTTCCCCTTCCTCCAATGGCCACCATGGCTGATTGGGCCTATTCCAAATAGTTTGTCCCATTAAGCTTGACTGTAGTGATCTGAAATGAACTGCTGCCAGTAGAATTTCCAGCTCCTACAAGTCCTCCATATGGTTTGTTCTCATTTCCAGTCATTTCCATGCTATAATGAACAATAGATATTCACCGAATGGAAGGTAAAGCACTGTCCAACTCCCTTTTCAACAAAAAAATTATTTCAAGTCCAACAACACCCAGAATAAAAAATTTAAAAAAAAAAATCAGAGTCTTTTTTACGAACACAAGGTGGGGTGGCTGAAGTGAACAAAACTGTCAACAACTTAGCCCAGAAGCACAGTCCGCAAAGAAACCCAAAAAAAAAGCAGTCCAAGAGAAAAGAAGTCAGACAACCAATCCTCCCAGAGGATTCCAAAAAACTTCAGACATCTATCAACCCAAAAGGAATGAAAAACAACCCACAAAGTACTGAGCGCCACTCCCAATCTTAGTTTTAAGCCCTAAATCAAAAGCCGACCTATTTTCTATGATTCTTCTAGATCGCCGGGCAGCTCTCCAAGTTTTCTGAACCTTGGGCACCTTCTTCAATCACCAATGACCTCCAAGAACTAGGCGAATTAAGCTGAAACTTCCAGCCCTAGAAATGCTCTCATGTAGTCAGCTGGACTACACCTACATGAGAGCCCTAATCAGTCTTAGGCCTGCTCTAGTACAAAGTTGTTTGAAACCAATGAGGTTCAGACCCATTTAGCAGTCAGAAATGAAGAAGAAAACAGAGATGAAGAGAAGAGAAGAGAAGAGAAGGGAAGAAGAGAGGAGAAAGAAAGAATAGAAGAAAAGGGTTCAGACTGTTTTAGTTTGCCACCCCAAGTGCTATTCATATTAGGCTTATAATAAAAGAAGTACAATGACAGGAATACCCTTGTCACTAGAAACAACAGAAAAGAACATTCTAACAGCAATACAATCAAAGGAAGCATATGAAGAGGTGGGACCACAAGCTCGTCAATCATTTTCTCTACATTTACCAAACTTCATTTTTTTCCTTTGAAAAGTTCTCAATTTTTTGTCAGCGACCATAGTCTGGGTATCCTTTTCAAATGGTAAAAGGAAACAGAAAGAGGAAAGCCCAAGCATGCTGTATTACTGGAATGGAAAGAGACCAATACAAAGCAGTCATAAGCCATAATTTTTATTTTTTTATAGTAAATAGAAAATTTTCATTAAGTGAAAAAGAAGAATAAAAAAAGACATGGCACCACCTTCAAATGCATTTAGAGTAATAGAATATTACAAGTCACACCCCCCCCTCAGGTGGACCCATGTGCTCCCCATTCCAAATTTGTCCATGTTACCCCTTCCCTTTCTAATACCTTCATTGGCAACCTTGGGATCCATCTGAACCAGCAATTTGTAATTTGTATTTGATGCCAAAGATCTTACTTCCCCAACTAAAATGCATTTAGAGCAATAGACTATTGCAAGTCCCCCTCCCCCTCTCATTCCAATTTTGTCCCTGTTACCCCTTCCCTTTCTAGGAACTTCATTGGCCAATCTTGGGATCCATCTGAACCAACAATTTCGTATTTGATGCCCAAGATCTTGCTTTGCCAACTAAAATGCATTTAGACCAATAGACTATTACAAGTCCCCACCCCTGAAAGCCATGTGCTCCCCATTCCAAATTTGTCCCTGTACCCCTTCCTTTTATAATAACTTCATTGGCCAACCTTCTGATCCATCTGAACCAGCAATTCATATTTGATGCCAAAGATTTTGCTTCCCCAACTAAATGTCTGAAGGTTCAAGAACCATCCAGGTTTGTTAAAACCCAGCCAATGATCACTTGATAGTCTTACCTATTTAGTACTCAGAATAAGGCAATGGTTTCTGCTCTTAGAGATGTTCCTTAACCTATCAGGCCTGAAAAACTCAATTTTATGCTCTTTGTGTAGTCTCTCACCAGACCTCCCACTCCTGACTTTTTTCTTTGACAAAGACCCAATACGCCTGATTTTTCTTTGATAAACTCAAATACTCTAGCTGCACGACCATTCAACACCAGTTAGTCTCTAAATACTGCATCCATAATTACCCCTTCGAACTAGTCAGCACCCAATCATTTAGGTAAAAGGGAAGAGAGGTCTGAAGTACAAGGAAGATGAAGACTACCATGTTTGGTGTATTACAAGATTCATTTACAGGGACAAGGAAGACAAGAAAAAAAGTTATTTAAATGGTCAGAAACTTCACAGACATGAAGGAGAGAGAGAGAGAGAGAGAGAGAGAAGTCGTAGAGTAAAGCTCCAGAAGATCTTTAGAACCCTTTAATCTAAAAGAGAAGTGGAGGAAGATGAGGAAGGAGAAAAAGAGGTGAGTGATGTTGAAAAACCTGAAAACATCAAGAGCTCTGTAAATCAACCAAAGGAAGGAAGGAAACTGAGTTTCACGATAGTTCCAGAGGTTGAAATCAAAGTTGAGGCTTTATCTGGGAAAAGTGGTCTTAAACCGAATGGGGTTGGAAAAGTAAATAGCAAACCCAGGCAGGAGATGGGTGAAGCTATAAACTTCAAAGGTGGAAAGGAGATATGTTTTTTTTGAGACCAGAATTCTCAGGAGACAGGTTTGAAAGAGAAGGAAAAGGAGAGTGGATTTGGGGAGGAGAGGGAGACTCCTGGTGTTGTTGATAAAGGGATACTGAATGATAAGTCAAATTTGAATTCTGACAAATCCATAGAAGAAGAGATGGCTGCACAAAGCCGAAGTGGGGAAAAGGAGTGGACGGGGGTTCAGTTGAGAGGATTGAAAGATTCAGAAGTGGCAAAAAGTTTATAGAGAATGAAGGGTGGGAAATAAAAAGAAATTTCAGATGGAAGTACATCGGGTACTTCATACTCAAGAGTAGTTAGTAGAAAAAGGAAATATCAAACTAGACCTTTGCAAGAAAATAACATTTCTGAAAAGAACAAAGAAAGAGATGATGAAGATAAGGGCATAAGTGATTTAAGTGATGGTGAGATTTGGGTGGATGAGACTCATGTTATTGAAAGAGAAATTGATTTAGAAAAGAGTGGTGAATACGGAGATGAAAGTGAGCAAGTCATTGGGATTAGGGGAGGAATTTGCTAGGAAAACCTTTAAGGAATTGGAAGAGAAATATAAGATGCTTGTGATTAAGAGTGATGTAGGAGTTGTTAATAAAATGGAGAATAAGGAGGAAAAAGATCAAAGTAGACAGAGATCTTGTGGAGTTGCAGAAACTGCTGACAATGGGACTGGTAAGCTGGTTTAAGATCAGCTTTTCCAGAAAAATGCAGTCCTAAAACCAGAAAGGATCATTGCTAGGTCAATTGATTTGCAGTTGCCTGAGAAGATTTCTAATGCTGTTAGGTGCTTTAGAAGTTAAAAGACCCATTGACCTGTTCAGATGTTGAAAGTGTTTGCAAGACTAAAGTTGATTTATTTAGTGTTGGACCTAGCAAGAAGGTGAACTCAAGAGCTTGAAGCAGTTGTGTAATCGAGCAAATTGTGAAAGTAGTTCGGGTGGAATCTTAGTGTTTTTTAATGTTAAATTGTTGGATTTTTCCCCAGTTGGTGTTGGTGGAGGTGTAGGGTCTCGTCTTTTAGCTTGGCAGTAGTGTCTGTGTTGTGTCTTGCTGAAATCTTTTTTGTGTGCTGTCTGGTTATCTCTTGTGTTTTGGGTTGGGGTGGTAGATGTCATTGGAGGTTTGTGTAGGGTGTGATCGTGTGAAAGTGTTTTAGGGGTCCAATTTGAGTTGGGGACTCGTTAAGGGCTGAAATCATAGCTGTTATGGAAGGGACTCAAAAGGCTAAAGAGCTGAATATCAGAAAGTTGTTAATTGAAGGTGATTTGAAGCTTGTAATTAGCTGGCTCTGAAAAGAGGAGGATGGATGGTGATGCTACATATATGAGAAATCATAGCTGTTATGGAAGGGATTCAAAAGGCTAAAGAGCTGAATATCAGAAAGCTGTTAATTGAAGGTGATTTGAAGCTTGTAATTAGCTGGCTCTGAAAAGAGGAGGATGGATGGTGATGCTACATATATGAGAAGAGGAAAGCTTTTAAATTGCTACAAGGGGTAGAGGTAACTTGTAATTGGGTCAGAAGAGACGCAAATGCCTTTTCTGATACACTTACTAAACAAGGGGTGGGAAGGAATAGCTTATTTTGGGCTGTTTTGTAATTTTATTTTCTGTTGGGGAGGGCTAAGAGTGTTTATCCCTCCCCTTTCTTATTGTACTAAAGTTCTTCCTTTTTAATGAATTTTCTTCTGTTATTGATTAAAAAAAAAAAAAGTGTTTTAGGGGTTTATCTTTCTCTCTTTTCTATAGGTGATGTCTTGTCACCTCCTTCTGTTCTTCTTCCTTTGCTTCTTGATAAATTCTTTTAAAACTAAGCATAGTACTTTACTACAAAGATATTTTAAAACTTTAGACATTTGCATTTATATCTAATTATTTTAAATAATGTAGTATATATATAGTTTTAATATACATGTTATTGCTTCACGTATATGTGATTGAACATGGTTGGTTAATGGTATATAAAACAAAAAAAAAGAGGCATAGAGATCAAAAGAGGAGGAGTTCTTACAAGTTTTCTTCCAATTAGTGGTCTGCTGGTACAGAGTTGCCACTAGTAAAGGTTATCAGATAGTCAAAAGTTCCACTCTTCCTTTGAAAAAAAAAGATACTGAAGGCCCTAACTCCCTGTTCAACCAAACCTTTTTACACTAATGCTTAATGTCATTCTTTTGTGGCTTATTTGCAATTTAATATTAACTTATTTATGGGATAGTATCAATATCTAAAATCTAGAAAATAATTTTTTTTTCTGGTCTACTACTAGAGAGGCCACAACAAATAATCATCACTTTACTACATTGAGGTGTTAACATCTTGCTCCTTATTGTAAAAGATTCTAGCATTTATTTTACACCAAACGCTCCAAAGGATTGCAACTCTTGTATAGATAAGGTTCATTTGAGAAGCAAAAAGGTCTAACATCTCTAAAGGTGTATCCAATATTCCAATTAGTAACAAATAAAGGTAAAAAAAAAACGGTTCTATACCTTTGACTAAGGGCATGAGAGGAAGACATACTTGATGTTCTCAACTCTAGGAAACGGTTACAGACATGGGGTTATATGCTCCAGGTCCTCCATCTTTGTTGGAGCACCTCAATAGTGTTTACAATATACAAAAAGGCTTTTGAACAATACACTTTGAAGTGATCTTTGGTTGAAAGGGACCATCATAATGGACTTTAGCCAGGAAAGAATTGGGAGGAGCGGGGAATCAAATCATCAAGAGCCTAGCAAAAAGAAACAGAAGAGGAGCCCAATTAGTCAACAGTCAATATCCTCTAATCCCAGACCCTCTTGAAGAAGGAAAACGCCATTAAGAGACTTAAGTCTACCCACTCCCTAGTCCCTAGTACTAATGATCCTTGGATCCACGAATAAATTACAAATCCCAAGAGGAGAACAGATGATAAGAAAAAATAGAAGACTGTCTCTATGGCCTTCCATTAGCAACACAAAATACCATCCTAGCAAATCCAGAATCCAGTTCATTCTTATGAAAGCCATATTTGCTCCTAATAACAAAATACAAGAAGACTGAATTTGTGATTTGATCAGAAATATCCATAACACTTAATCCACTTATTAAGTAAATTGATGTTTTTATTTCTTACTCTCCAACTTGACCCCCCCCCCCATCTTCCAGGTCCAATTGGAGAAGCCGGAAAGGGATTCAATCGTGACAAATTTTCTATCAATTTATGGGATATAGTTTGTTATCTTACTTTATCTTTCTAGACTGGGTGTGGAAGGTGACTCACAAGTTGTGATTGGATGAATGAATTTGGGTGGGATGGGGTGAGGAGGAGGCACCTCAGAATATAGGCATTACAATCAGATAAGCAAAATTTCTGGCCCAATCCATGAATACCTCATTGATATGATTTCAGTATATTCTCGCTTGGTTTCAGAGCCCACAGGAAATACCATGCATAAATAAGCATAAGAAAAACATATAAGAAATCGTAGTCCATAAAAAAAGGTCTTCATGCCAGTCCTTAAAAAACGGGTTTATTCATAACACATGATTTAGTCTATACAAATTCTTTAACTATCAAAAAAATTCTATACGAATTCTTTTCTTTTTTTCTTCGAAACTAGTCAATCTGTTTTAAACAAGGAGTTAGCAACAATTTTTTTTTAATTACATTGGAATTGATGTTATATGTAAGCTATAAGTACACTTAAATCCAACTAAAAGAACTAAGCAAGGAGTGTCAACTATTTCTAACAAACCACTGCATAATGGTGATTCGAATCGGAACAGAATAAGCAGAACTGCAGAAGAAAAGAAAAAGGAATTCCAATGAGAGAGGTACTACGGAATTGTAAATGAAAGAGAAAAAAAAAATAAAAAAGAAGCAGTGAACGATGGAAATGTGCAAATGGGGCAAGGATAGAAAATGAATACCAATCCAAATAAAATCCTTGGAAACAAATCAAAGATGACTAAAAACTATACATGAATGCCAACAGGGGTAGATTTCAAGGCTTAAAGAAACAAACTTGCAGAAGACCCACATATCCAATCAGAAAAGAACAAAAAGTCAATCAAAACTACGCATAGATAAAATCAAGTAAAAACAGATAGCCCATCTCCAAAAACAAGAAGATCCGTCAACCCAATCGCTGAGCTTTGAGCAGAAATGAAAACACCGCCAGGGTGTGGAGACATACCTGCACGGGTATTTGGGTCTTCCGGGATTGTGCGTCTGAGTTTATAACACCCTCCTTCTCCGTCGATACAGTAGAAATGGTGGCCATGAGAGTAGGGCAGCTGTTTCTTCCACTCTTGGTACTGCTCTTTACGCTTTTGGCAATGGAGAACAATGTTGCTGGTAGGAAGCCTACAGGCCTTCGCATTTCATGATATCTCCAATTGGCAGAAGGAATCGTACCTTGTAGCTGCATTACAATAGAATTCTCAAAAGTTTAGACAAGCCCTTAATTAAGCACAAACCACGCAAGAATCAGCTATCGAGATTCGAAGTCGAGAGGGAGAGAGAGTGAGAGACCGGTTGATTTCGAAGTTATAGGGAGAATTGGGAGATCGTCTTCAGGGCAAATCTGTGCCCATACTTTAATTTGGGGCTTTATAGTTCAGTGAACCCCGCACGTGGATTGATGCCAAATTTACGGGCTGGATGCGGTTTATAGGGAGGCGTTATGAGGAATTCGCATCTCCGCCCCACAACGCCCCACACCACATTTCCGCCGTGTTCCCACCGTGTATTGGGAACATCTCCCGTGTAAACTCCATCTTCTCCGATTCTCGAGTTTGGCTCCACTTAGGGCAAAATCCCATTCGGGCAGATTTTACTGTCTTACGTTAAGAATATCTCATGTGCTTTGTTTTATTGAAAGATATTCTCAATGCAAAATTACAAGGGATAAATGGACAGTAATTCACCTCACAAATCTGAATTACAACCCCCTCGTAGTCCTGTTCGCACTTCGCCCCACCACCTCCTGTCCCACACAACGTGCAATTGCCACATGTCCAATCACATACGGTGGTGCGTTCTCGCATGCGAGGTCCTGCCCCTCAACCTCAAATCGAAGTCTTTGACCCCATTCTAGCTCGAGCTCAGATCCAATACCATCTTTGGTACTAGCGAGCATTATGCATCTCGTATGGTAGAGCAACAATTAGCTTGGATGGTAGAGCGGCAGTTATCTCGTTATGTAATCATAGGCAAGCAACTGTGTTGCAGGTCATTCACCCTCCCTTGCCTGCGCTACTTGCACCCAACTAAGGCAAACTACGTGCTACACGAGACCCACGAGGATCTCTACGAATGACACTTGGAGGTAGGGCGCTCGCCTAAAAGGTATTATAACAAGGCTATTACTGGCCCACGATGAAGACAGACGTAGTAGAATTAGTTTGGAAGTGTGACAGGTGCTAGCAGCATGCCAACATACCACACCAACCCATTGTCAACCTAAGATACCTTACCAGCCTGTGGCCATTTGCATAGTGGGGGATAGATATCCTCGATTCTTTTCAACCTGTGACTGGGTAGAGGAGGTTCTTGATCATCGCGGTTGACTACTTTACAAAGTTGGTGGAAGCTAAGCCACTGGTATCCATCACAACTCAAAACGTGTAGAACTTTTTCTAGTAGAACATCATTTATAGATTCAAACTCCATAAGGTACTGATTTTGGACAATGGGAAACAGTTCAAAGACATCAAGTTCTAGAACTGGTGTAACAAGATGGGAATCTAACAAAACTTCACATCAGTGGCCCATCCCCAAGCAAATGATGAGGCCGAAGTGATTAACAGGGCGATACTCCACGGACTCAAAGCTCAGCTCTCTCAATCTAAGGGTTTGTAGGTGGACGAGCTACCCAGTGTTCTTTGGGATTATCGAACTACTATCAAGATAACAATCGAGGAGACTCCTTTCAACCTAACATATAGGATGGAGGTTGTCATTCCAACTAAGATTGAGGTGCCAACCTTGCAGTCTGAGATGTATGATGAGGAGGCTAACGAGGATGGGCTTCGGACTAACCTTGACCTGGTGGAAGAAGTCCGTGACTTAGCCTATATTCGAACTACAACATACCAGCAACGAGTAGCTCGGTATTATAAAGCTCGAGTTAAGAGATGCCAATTTTGAGTTGGTGACCTAGTACTTAGGAAGATTATGGTACCGGATCCCAGCATGGGAAAAATAGGTTCGAACTAAAAAGTTCCCTACAGAGTTCTCAAAGTGGTTGTTGAGGGTATGTTCGAGCTCGAAATGTTAGAGGGGCGGCGGGTACCCCGTGCGTGGAATGTCGACAACTTAAGGAGATATTATCTATGAAAAGTTTGGAAGTTTCAAGCTATGCTCGCAAAGATTACAAATTTCACTAAGTATAAGAATGAGACCGCTCACCTTGGTGACCTGGTCTAGCCGATCTACGCTATGAGCACTTTGGCTAAGTTATATATAAGGGGAAGAAGCTGCTTTTAGCTCTAAGGCCCCTAATGTCAAACTCGGAAAATGATAGTAGCTCGACAGCTTGACAATATTTCGATTTAGCCAAGAGAATAGATAGTTCGACAACTCAAGTTTATAGCTTGATAGCGTTTTGACTTAGCTGAAATTGCAAGTCTAGTCGTGTTTTCATACTTAATCTATTTTCTAGTAGTAAATAAAGGGCATGAAAGAAGGCACAAAGTGTATAGGAAAGATCGATTCATTTAGAAACAAATGGGGTAGAACATATAGTAAAAAAGTGAGAGCACACAAGCTCCAAAATAAAAAAATTCAAGATCACATGGGCTCTAAAAAGAAACAATTAAGAGTACGTGAGCTCTAAAGAAGCATTCAAGAGCATGTAGGCTCCAGGTACATCTTATCTTTGAAGAACATGACCAAAAACTCCCCATCAACAGATACTCCTCCTCGTCACCCAACTCATTGTCAACCTTGTCCGGAGTTAGAGGCTCTTGGTTGACCTACACGGTCAACTCGTTTGATACCGACCTAATAGACAAGTTACTGAAATCAAAGTTGAATGCAGGGACTTGAGGTAGCAGCGACATAGCTTGAATCCCCTCTTCATAGAAGGAAGGGCATTTTCAACCTTTTCCTGCTTATACTTTGGCGATGTTCAGAAACACTCGATAGTTGCTACCTCAGCATGGCGAATATCTTCAGTATATTTAGTTCGCCGCTCTTCCAGCTGATGGTCCTTATCTGCACTTCATCGGTCAGGGCGGCGATGGTTCCTTTGGCCTATTCCAACTCTCACTGCATGTCGATACTAAGATCGATGAAGCAATGGTGGTCCTCCTTTGCACTGCAGTGAGCCGCTTCAGTGCTCAGGAGAGCTCCTTCCTGCTAGGCCTATAGGTTCTCTATGTTTGCTTGCATTTCACACTTCTCCTACTGGGACAAGGCAACCTGATTTAGCAAGACCTGACCTATTTTCTCCGCTTGTAAGAAAGGAAAAATAAACAAGGCCCAAAAGGAAAGAAAGGCAAATATCAAAATAGAGATCGTACATGAAGGATGCACTGAGTCATCCTTGTGCCAACGTCAGAAGGATCCAACCCGCTATAGAACTATAAATCCTCAGGGAGAAGAATTTCTCTCCCCATTCACATTGCAACTAGAGGATCAGTGAGGCGATCAATGATTGAAATGTCGATGTTGGGATGAAATGCGGAATGTTAGAGTGGTAGGGGCCGGTAGCACACTCTTTTGGGGCGACCTGAGGGGACAGGGTGGTTGGGTTTGTGGTGGCCTGAGCGGGCTCTACGGACATGGGGTCGCCACCCCTTTCAAGATCGACGACCTCGAGCATGCCCACGACAGGTCTCTCCTCGGCATCGGCCGACGAACCCTCCATTTACAAGCAAACTGAAGATTCAGCCGCCCTCATCTTCTTCTTCGAGGGCCTCTTGGCCACTACTCGGAGAGAAGCAGTGCTTGTCATCCCTGAGAAGGCATACAAAAGAAGAGTTACTCAAGCTAAAGGGTAACTTGCAATATAAAAACAAAGGATGATTCAATCGACCTACCTACGGGACTCAGGCCAACCTGAACGGGCATAGGCTCGGCTAAGAACTGATCTATTAGTAATCATTGACGTACAAGGCATTGGACTTCAACACTCAACTCTTCATCAAACTCAACTTTAGAGATACTTCTCGCCCTACGTTGCCAGATGGTACCCATAAGCCAATCAACCTCCCGAGAAAGGAAGAAATACATACCCTTCTAGTCCCTAATCTTTGTGGGAAAACACCCTAGAAGCTTACAACCTTGATGGAAAGACAAGTAAAAATAGTAGGGCACATTGGGAACCTTCTTTATACTGCATAGCCTTGAGAAGACATCTATGTCAAGTGGAAAATCAAGATGATAGCTAAAAGAAATTGTCCCCACGAGGATCTGAATGGCATTTGGATGGAGCTGCCCTAAAGAAATACCGTAGAGGAAGAGCACCTATACAATAAATGGGTGTAGAGGAAATCGGAGGCCAACGATTAATGCCTCCTTGAAGACACAAACTTCGGCTCGGTTGTGGCTCCATGGGAACTGGCTCGGGTCAGGCTGAATACAATTGAGCTCATTTGGGATATGAAATGCATATACCAAGCCAAAAATTTCTTCCATACTTAGCTCGCTAGGACTGAATTGGGAACTGGTCTCTAGCTCCTATTGAGAAGTTGAGGCTCTAGTGTGGGAACCTCGTCGATCTTGTGCCAAGGTCCCTTCCTCGGTTTGAGTAGAAAAAGAGGACCCCCTTCTGACTCACTTGAGGACATGACTAAAAGAGGGAAAAAAAACTCACCAAATTAAAAAAATATAAATCTACCTCGCCCAACCAAATCTCGCTCATCGAACTGACAACAATCTCCTAACAGAACTCTCCTCTAATCAATTGCCCCACTCTCTCATTAGAAATCTCAAAACAATGCGAATGGAACCCCAATAGGGACCCCCTATTTATATTCTTGGGTGCAGAAAATTGATAGATGAGGTGACACAACATTAGATCGACGGTCGAGAAGGTCACACCACTCGCTAGTGAATTCAAATTTTAAAATTTGCACGCTTAACTTGTGCACCCGATTTGAAATTCAAATTTTGTGGTGCATGTGAGCGTTGGAAAACGGCTCACTTACCACTTGGGCTAGGAATTGAGTCGCCTCCCATCATATTAAGAAATGGAGGTGATGGGACCTCCGAGAATGGCATTAAAATCATTTTTATTAAATAGTGACTCCAAAGCCCAAGACAAGGGATTAGGCACCCCTCTCCCAGGTCCAATAAGTGGGGACCACATGAAAATCTAAACAAACACAAATACAAAGTACACAATTAATTAAACAAAACAATAATAAACATAAGATGCAAGATTAAACAACAATAACCAACCCTATCATAAAATCAACAAGAAAGAAAGCAACATTATATCATGAACTTAAGAAGCAAGATTTAACTACCATTTGATTCCGGTCTCAATTACAAAAGAATCAACATGAGATAATCACAACATTATGAACTAAAAAAATTAATTCCTAAACTAGCAAGACCATTAAGATAATACGATAATTGCATGCTGGAAAATAAAGAGATTCCTATTCTAAAGCATACGATGGATCTAAAAGAATATGACAATCTAAATGCTACGGAAAATAACAATATATAAAAAAAAAGCATATCTTGGCTGGTACTGGGAATTACAAGGAATGAATCAACCCGGTCATTCTCCTCCCAGCGGCTGCTAAAAATTTATCGATCATACCACAAAACGAAGAAAAAAAGAAACGACCGGAAACAGAGCAAGAATGGTATTTACCTAAATGGGGATTTTGGCCTAAAACTGACTACAACAAACAGGGAACAAGAAGGCAGATCTACTACGATTATGGCTTCTTCACCGACCATAGAATCAAATTTCACTAGGAATCAAACGCTGCAATAGGGGAGATTCAGATGAGTTTGGTGTGTTCGCAGGTGATGATCGGAGATTACTGAGGTCGAACAACTTTTTCCAGTGTGGGTGGACTAGTGGAGACTTCTGAGATTTCTTGGACTAGAAATAGAGCTCGTGGAACAGGGGAGATGTCAATCTATCGCAGAATCTGGTAGAAGATGGAAATGCCACCGATGACCAGCTGCTACTGCTATACAGATTTTAATTCACACAAGGAAGAGAACAGAGAGAGGCCGGTGGTGTGTCGCCGCCGCTTCCGGTTTGTATAAGGATGAGATCTGCTTGCAGGGGCAGTGAAGAAACTGGAAAAAGTGAAAATAGAGGGAAGAGAAGAATAAAAAGAAGGAAGAGAGATCGGCGGTGAGAGGTAGGAGAGGAGAGGAAATGGCTGCTAGTTGCAGCGTTGGAAATCGCACAGAGAAAGGGAAGAAGAAGAAGAAGAAGGAGGAGGAGGATAGATGGGGAGAAGAGAGAGGGACCGGAGGTTTGGGGGGAGATCATCGCCGCTTCCTGCTCACTGGTTTTGTTCGAACAGGGGAGAGAAGAGGGAACCGGATGAAAATGGAAGAAGAAGAAGGAAGAGGAGGAGGAGAAGGAGAAGGAGAAGAAGAAAAATAGGAGAGGGCAAGAGAGAGGGATCAATGGAGAGAGATTTCCGTCGCTCCGCTGCTGTGTGTCGAAGGGTCGGGGAGAGTGAACAGTGGATTTTCCTTAATTAGAAAGATAGGTTAAAATTTAATTAGGGCTAAGGGCAGTTTTGTAAATTAAGGGAAATCCAGGGGTGTTTTGGTACTTTTGAAAAAGTTGGGTCAAATTGGGTCTAAAAGGGTTAGGCCAGGTTTTTGGTTCAATAGTGGGGATTTTTTGGTCAAAAAATGGAGGGTTGAGTTGGGTATGATGGTTGAGAAGGGTTTTAATGCGTGAGGGTTAGTGAAATTGGTTGAAGTAGAATCTTTTTGGATGAAGAGACAAACATAGGTAGTTTTGAATGAAATTTCATGGGACATGGTTTTTGGACATCCTAGGTTGATTGGTGGGGTCATATTGGCCTGACTGAGCCTGAATTGGGCAGATCTGGAAAGGATTTGTTAATTTTGGGGCTCGAAATGAAATCTTTATATAATGAAGGGGAAAATAAAGGCAGTTTTGGGAGAAATTTCTCAGGGTAGGGTTTCTGGGTAGTCTGAGATGATTGGTAAAATCAGATTGAGTCAACTGGGCCTGGATCGGGTTGATTTGTAATTCAGTCAATTTGGAACATTGAAATAGAATCTTGGTATGATTAAGGGTAAATGGAGGTATTTTGGGCTGTGATTTCATATGTAGGGGTTTTGGGGTATTTTGGGGTGATTGGAAAATTTTGATTGGTTTAGATATATTCGGATCAAGAGGATATGGGTTGTGGATGCGGGGATTGTCGAAATGGAATCTTCATTTGGTGAGGAGGTAAACGGGGAATCTTGAGTTCAAATTTCATGGCTAGGTGTTTTGGGATGTCTTGGGTCTGCTGGTTGTGTCTGATCTAATGGTCGATGTGTAAATAAGGGTCAATCGGGGCCATCAGATAGGTATCGGGTAGGTTTAGCAATTGATTTAAGGGCTATCGGGATGAAATTTGGGTTTTCTAGGTTTCTGGGTGTTTTGGAGAGGTAAGAAGGGTCTGATCGGGTGTTTGGGATGAATTGGTGGCTCAGGCGATGAACCAAGTAAAAATCGGGTGCTAACAGCACGTTAGCCCACCCTCAAGTCGAGTTGGGTGAACAAGCTGGGCGATCTATGAATCGACTGAGCGAATCATTGCAGGTCGAAGATTGACTACAAGCTACTCCTTTCACCAAACTGACACCAACTCGGGAGTGGGGGGCAATTGATGAAGTGCGATTTGTTCATCTAGTGACATGATGACATGTGGCACCTAAAAACAATCACACGACATCTCAGCACCATGTAAGTAAGCCTCAAAAGTGCCTTAGACACCTCGTGCCCACCTTGACAACCTTGGTAGACTAAACTACGAATAGGTCGGGCAAGACATTAGGTCGGCATGAGAGGCAACCTACTTCCTTTGACTTGACTTGAGTTCAGCTAGCAACCTGCCTGATGTGTTGAGCGATCTCCTCCACGAGTAGGTTATCATCTCTGACTTACTCAGGATCATAATACCACACTGAAAGAGCTAGTTATCACCTTGCCCACATTGGACATGACTGGATAGACATTACCCGCTTACGTGAAGTCCATCTTTGGGTGTGAAAACACCTCCAAACAAACAAGCCAGAGATCTCGGACACGCTTCGTGGGCCTCATGGTAGCTAGTCTATATAAAGACAATCCCCATTCACTGGAGAGGTACCTTCGGTTTAGCTCTCAAAGTGTTCTATCTTTTTTTGCTTTTTTGCAAACAATTATCAGTTCGCTAACTTAAGCGTTGGAGTTCCCACCCCGGGTCTAGCAACCTGGACAGTGGACACTCTAATCAACTTTTCTTGTAGCTCAGCAAGGCAACCTACCTAATCTGGCATCCGAGCTGTCCTCCAGTAGGGAGCTACCAGATCACACACCATCAATAATAATAATAATAATAATAATAATAATAATAATAAGAAAGAATCTATATGTATACTATATAATGTCAATATTTGTCTTATTTATTTGTAGGTCATGAAAATTTAATCATAATGATATATGTTAATAATTTAATATCTTATCTATCCTTGGCATTTTAATTTTACAATTTAGTATCTTTACCTTTTTATACTAATTCATAGTAATTAAAACTAGTGGAGGGCCCTTGCTTCGTAGGGGCTAGAATTGCAACATTGCTATTTGCTATATTAAAAATGACAATGGTTTTTTAATAAGAAACTTGTAATTATAAGTACCCAAGTCTTGAAATTCATATAAAGACTTAAAAGAGATCATCATGTGCTTATTTGTTAAATATTGTTTCAGCAAAGCATCTCATATAAAGGAATACAATCATACATTGATAGTTCTAAGTTTTACTTCATAATTGTCCTTTATTTCACATTGAGAACTCCCAGTTGACCCAGACAGTAGGACCATTTGGCCTGAGAACTGTCTAGGCAACCAGTTCCGTTTTGCCCCAAACCTGGTCCCTGGTAAAAAGTCGTTGAATTAGTCAACGACTCGTTGACCCGGGTGGTCGACTCGTTCAACGGTTTTGGCCATTTTTTATTTTTTAATTTTTGTTGTTAGAATGGGCCATCCATTCGAATCGGATGGTCGAACTGTCAACCTGGAAACTGGTGGCCAGAATAGTTCTATTTTCGAGTCATTTTTTCTAGATGTCAATAATTAGACGAAATAACTTTGTAGTCATAGTCATGGGAAGGCTGGACATTGCAAGGGATTCCAAAACCTTGAAAGATAAATGGTGGTAAATCCACCAAACTGGAAAAACCAAGGAAAAAAAATAAGAAAATCGAGTCTAAAGTTCTGCTTTAAGACGAAGCAAAACATACATGCAATAAAAGAAAGAGACAAAGCATATCGTCTTATAAGAAAAAAAAATTACACAAGAAAACCCAAAGAAAAAACAAAAGGGAAGAAATAAAATTGTGGTAAACCCTAGATCCTTTTGGAGGATCTTGAAGAAGAATACCAAACACAAAAAATAAAAAAAAAATAAAAGCAAAAAATGAAAAAAAAAAGGAACATATTGCACACACTCAAATAAAACCAACAGTATAAGAACCTTTGAATAGTGAAAATCCAAAAGCACAAAAAATCATGATTTTCAAACCGCCATTGACCCAGATGGATGGACATTTTGGCCTGGGAACCGTCTAGGCAACCAGTCCCGTTTTACCCCAATCCTGGTCCTTGGCCAAAAACCGTTGAATCGATCAACAACCCATTGACTTGGGCGGTTGAACTGTCAACCCATTGACCTGTTCAATGGTTTTTGACCATTTTTTTTTTATTTTTTTTAATTGGGAACCGTTTTACCCCAATGTCGGTCCCTGGCAAAAAACTATTGAATTGGTCAACGACTCATTGACTTGAGCAGTCGAACCATCAACCCATTCAGTGGTTTTTGGCCATTTATTTTATTTTATTTTTTTAATTTTTGTTGTCATAATGGGCCGTCCATCCGTTCAAACCAGATGGTCGAACTATCGACTAAAAAACCGATGGTTAGAATGGTTCCGTTTTTGGGTCGTATGAGTCACACACACTCGAATGACACAATACATACGGTATTGCTTAATAGACCTCACACACTCAACTTTTCCTTGTAATTTTTGTTGTTAGAACGGGTCGTTTGGTCAAACTGTCGACCCAAAAACTGATGGCCAGAATGATTTTGTAATTTTTTGCTTGTAATTTTTGTTGTTAGAATGATCCATTCGTTTGAACCAGACAGTTGAACCGTCAACCCGAATTCGGTGGAATATATATATATATAAATGGCCACCATTTGGCGAAAGGGGAGACCACCCCTATCCCTTTAATAGATATATACTAGTGGAGGGGCCCTACTTCGCAGGGGAATGGAATTGTCGACCTGTTGACTTGTTGACCCGGTCCCTAGCCAAAAACCGTTGAATCGGTCAATGATCCACTGACTCGAGTGGTCAAACCATCACCCCGTTGACCCGTTCAATGGTTTTTGGCTTTTTTTTTTTATTTTTTTAATTGGGAACCATCCAGGTAACCTTTTATCCTAATCTCAGTCCCTGGAAAAAAATTGTTGAATCGGTCAACGATCCATTGACCCGGTCAATCGAATCATTGACATGTTCAATGGTTTTTGATCATGTATTTATTTATTTATTTATTTATTTTTGTTGTCAGAAAGGGCCATCCGTTCGAAGTGAACAGTCGAACCGTTGACCCAAAAACCAGTGACCAGAATGGTTTCATTTTCAGGTCGTATGAGGCACATGCTCGAATGACATAACGTGTATGTTACTGCTTAATGGACCTCACACACTCATTTTTTGCTTGTAATTTTTGTTGTCAAAATGGGTCATCCATTTTTTTTTATTTTTTTAATTGAGAACCGTCCAGACAACCAATTCCGTTTTACCCTAATCCCGGTCCCTAGCCAAAAATCGTTGAATCGGCCAACGATCCATTGACTCGTTCGATGGTTTTTGGCCATTTTTTTATTTTTAAGTTTTGTTGTTAGAATGGGCCATCCATTTGAACCAGATGGTTGAACCATCAACCTGAAAACCAGTTTCTGAACGATTCTATTTTTGGGTCGTATGAGTCACATGCTCGAATGACATAACATCATGATTTTAAGACCAACCCGGAGACTGAACCGATCAGGGGTCCAATTACCGAATCAAATGGTCTGATTGTTCAAACTGAATAATTCGATATCTAGTTATTAACAATATTTATAATAACTATTATGTATTTATATAATTAAATAATTATATATATCTAACAATATTTATATAATTAGATAATTATACATATATCTAATTATATATCTAATTATATATAACAATATTTATATCTAATAATATTTAAGAAATGGGTTGTAGTTGCTCTCACGTGAAAATCTACTCGTGCTTTCCGGTATGAAGAGAACACCCCAATTCTATATATATATATATATATTATAAGATGCCAAAATTTGGGTTTGTATGTAGTGTAGAAATAAAGTGAGCATTGTGACTTGACCAATTATAACAATAAATAATAGGATCACATGCATAAGAGCCGTGAGGGAATTTTCTTGGGAGCATTCAATAAGGGCCGTTTGGGAGGGCTGAACTGAAGATTCAGCTAAACTGGCTCGACTGCTCTAAAAGTGCGCCATTCATTCATTCAAAGAGGCTGCAAGTGGATAGCCCTTACAAATAACATCTGATCTGTACACTCTAAATTTTTATCAAACATAGCTTATAGTCTGTTCATGTTGAACTCACCTTGGAAAGCCCAGGAGGTGTGCCTTTCAACCCTCTCAAACGGGCACTAATTAGGTGGCTAAAATTGTTGGTTTGCTGCATAAGCAAGCAAAAATTTCCTGCGACGGTTGCATGCATCCTCCAATAAAATGTGGCGGCTTGCGACCGACCAAGCACCAGTTGATGTGATGTTTTATTTTTTCTTTGGAGGTGTTTGTTTCTCTCCCACCATAAAAGCTGCATATACTCACTGCACTGCTCACTATCAAGTAACTATATGCTCAGGCAGATCCCTACAGTCTCAGTTCAAACGATGTTGATATTTCTTTGTTTTCTTCTAGTATTTACTTCCTTCCTCCTTTTGCTTTTACTTAGCAGGAACAATAAAGATGGCGCAAGTTCAAGAAAAGGTCTTCTTCCACCAGGCCCTCCAAGGTTTCCTGTAATCGGAAACTTGCATCAGCTTGGTAAATTTTCCCTTCATAGAGCCCTCCATGAATTCTCTAGGAGGTATGGTCCTCTCATGTCTCTGCAACTTGGTTGCGTGTCTACAGTGGTGGTTTCTTCGGCAAGAATGGCTAGGGAGGTCTTGAAAACTCATGATCTTCAGTTTGCTGATAGGCCTTTCTTCGTTAGCGTGCAAAAGTTAACTTACAATGGATTGGATTTGACATTTTCACCCTATGGTGAATATTGGAGGGAGTTAAGGAAGATATGCATCATTGGGTTCTTCAGCATCAAGAGAGTTCAATCCTTTCAGTCCATAAGAGAGGGTGAAGTTTCCATATTGATCAAGTCGATTTCCCAACTGGCTGATTCTTCTAAGCTGGTCAATCTTAGCAAAATGATGTTTTCTACCACAAGCAACATAATTTGTGGAATTGCTTTTGGCAAGAATTTTCATGAGGAAGGGTGTGAAAGAAGTACTTTTTACGGGCTTCTTGATGAATATCAAGTCTCCATGGGTAGCTTTGCCTTTGCTAACTACTTTCCATCTCTGGGGTGGATTTTGGATACTCTCACTGGATTCAATTCTAGGCGTGAAAGAATCTTTCAAGGCTTTGATTCTTTCTTCAGGCAAGTTATCGAGGAGCACCTGGATCCCAAGAGGTTGAAGCATGACGGAAGGGACATCACCGACCTCTTGCTTCAAATGCATAAAGATCATACAAGTGAAATTGATCTTACACTGGATCACATTAAGGCAGTGATGACGGTAATCTGCAGATAGCTTCACAATTCTTACTAAATGTCTTTTCCCACTTGATTTCATCATCATCATCATCATTTAGGCATTAACTGTTCCAATTAGATGGGATCAGCTACATGACTCTTGTTTGGCCATTCCATTCAGTTCAATGCATTAAATTTTGGGTGCTTAAATTGTTTTTTATTACCTCCACCCAAGTCCCTTTTGGTCTGCCCCTAACTCTTTTACTCTTTTACCCCCTTAAGCTTGTTCCTCCACTTGATTTGTTACTAATTAATCCAGGAGAATTGTTTTTTTGGTCCTTGTTTAGAAGACACATCATCCCAAGTATTGCAGTTTTGTGGATTAGAATAAATACCTATTTAGGGACCTTACCTTACTGCTTAAGATTTTATGTTGAATGGTTCTTTGGGATATTATAATAACATAACCTATTTGACCAAGTGGTCTAGTGTTTATAGTCATCGCCCCAGTGTATAGTTAATTAAATTTAAATGGAATTATGGGTGGGCCTGTGCTTGTCCACACTTCAAGCTCAATGGGTTTTCATATAAGGGGTGTTTTAAAAAATAAGAACCTGTTCAGTGACTTCACATAATAGGTTAAGCTTTTAGGATCAACAATTCTTTGAGGTGGTATCAGAGCCAATTTAATCAATTGGTCTAGTGTTTGATCCTAGCCACCCCATGATTAATTAAAGGGTTTCTTGTGGATAAGGGCAGCTTTTTTCCCTCAATATCAATAAAAAATAATATTTTTATATAAACTAAAATAAGGTAAATTTTTTGAAAAAATATCAAGAAAGGGCACTACAGTTTGTCTTCTTCCTCTGCTCTCATGCAAATGATCATAACATTCCAGTGCTCTACCCCTTTGAACCCATTGTAGCCCTCCAAGAACCTTTATGAACGGCACGAACGGCACAGATACTCCTGACATGGCCCTCTGCATTAGCTCATTCATCTCCGGCTTGTCTCCGTAGTACAAGTATGCCTACTCACCGTTCGCCTTCATGAACGGCTCCTCTTTTGGATCCACCACCGCCTCGTGCAGGATGGGCCATGCTGTTTTGGGTTTCCGTTGTCTATTGCTGTTTCGGGTTTCCATTGTCTCTCAACGGGCATAGTTGTCGCTGGCAACATTAACCTCCTACGAAACAGAGGCAGAGGAGGAAGATGAGTAGTGCCCTTTCTTGATAATTTTCTAAAAAAATTATCCTATTTTAATTATTATATAAAAATATTGTTTCTTTTTTATATTAAAGGCAAAAAGTTGCCTTTATATGATAGAACCCCTTAATTAATTTTCAGCACGACGTATGAATTGGCCTGTGCTTGTCCACACTCCAAGCAAGCATAAAGGCAAAAAGTTGCCTTTATGAAGGAGCACGTTAGACTATAAAAACCTATTCAAGGTCCTCATCTAATAGCTTAAGGTTTTAGGTTCAATGGTTCTTTGAGAAACAGAATTCTGTTTTGGGGAGCCAAAACATGCATAAAACCAGTACCCAATATTATAGTTGCAGTTTAAGATTTTAGAGACTTTGAAAAACAGTGAAACCAGCTTTCTCAAACATGTCTCCCAAACTAGTTTCAAACCTTGTATAGATTTCCCTACCTTTCCCTTCTTTTCCCTACTTTTTCCTTCAAACCAAACACAACCTAAGTAGCCCAAATTGTACCCTGATATTCTCATCTCCTTTTCCCTAACAGCAAAACACCTTAACTTAGGCCAGTCTAGACCAATTAATGCTATAAATGTGTTTTCTACTTTCTGTAGGATATTCTGCTTGCTGGAACGGATACAACTACTGCAACCTTGGTCTGGGCAATGACATTTCTAGCCAAACATCCAAGAGTGATGGAGAAAGCACAGGAAGAAGTTAGGAATCTTATAAGAAACAAGCAAAATATAAGTGAATGCGATCTTCACCAACTCCATTATCTGAAGTGTGTAGTGAAAGAGACATTGAGATTGCAACCTGCAGCTCCGTTATTGGTTCCACGAGAATCTAGAAAACAATGTAACTTGGACGGATACAAAATTCATCCAAAAACTCAGATCCTAGTCAATGCGTGGACTATTGGAAGAGATCCTGAATTTTGGGAGAACCCAGAAGAGTTCAGACCAGAGAGGTTCATCAATAGCTCCATTGATTTTAAAGGACAATGTTTTGAGTATATACCATTTGGGTCTGGTCGAAGGATTTGCCCAGGGATAAATTTTGGAATGGTAATTGTGGAGCTTGTGCTAGCAAATCTTTTGTACTCATTTGATTGGGAACTTCCTCCTGGGATTAAGACGGCAGACATTGACATGGAGGAGTTATCCGGTCTTACAGTGCACAAGAAAAATGCGCTTTGCCTTTTGGCAAGTAACTACACAGAGCATTGTACCAGTTTGTTGTGATTGTTGTTGTTATTGGTACATACTGAAAACAGTCATCGTTTTGTTGTTCTTTGTTGTTGTAGTTGTCTTTCTTTTTAAGTTGTTAGCTTGTAAAAAGAAAGAGTAGTAAATCTTGAGTTTGTTTCAATGTAAAAGGTTTCAAAAGCTTCTAAGTCATATTAGGAAGATCTTTGTGACAGCCTAAATGGCCAATGGACATACTGACCTTTTGGTATTTGTCTTTAAAGATGAAAACTATTTGGGAAGCATCTTGGTCTATTCAGTTTTGAAAAGTGGATATAAAGGCTATTTATCATGTGGAAGCTTCCTGAAATTCTGTTTATAGTCATTTTTATGCACTTCTTTTGGTCTTCTTTACTTTCTACTACCAAATGAAGAAAATACAAAAAATCAGTCTCCACATTTATTTTTGGGTAAATTGCTGAAACCTCCCCTAAAGCTTCTGGTTGTTGTTGAAATCTCTCATGAACTTTCTGATGTAGTTGCAAGTAGACCTCTTTGTTAAAATCTTCTAAAAAAGAGGAATGAAAATGTCCAAAGCACCCATGCAGTTACTTTTGACCAAAATGCTTATCATCCAAAATACAATCTTTCTCTTCATTCTAATTGCTAGCCCAAACCTTTCCAATATCGTTTTTGAAACTGATTCAAGGTTTATAAAGTTTGTATTGCCTTCTCTGTAAAAACCAACCTCAATGGTAATTGCATGGATATTTTGAACATTTTTATGCCTTTTATTAGTGGATTCTAACAAAAGAGAGATCTACTTGCAACTCTGTCAAAAGCTTGAGAAGAAATAACTGCAATTATCAGATTTCAAGGGAGGTGTCAGAAATAGTCATTAGGGGAGGTTTCCGCAATATACCCTTTATTTTTTGATGTACAAATGAAATTAATGCAACTTGGGCTGGACTGTCTCAGTTAATCAACCCTAGCCCAACCCAATGTGTCAAACCTCACCCTTGACCTTAACCCTAGACCAACCCTTAACCTTATTCACATCCTCTGTATCTTAATGAAATTAAAATAGAAGTCAATTCCAATATTCCATTACCAAAAGATGTGAAGTTACAGCAACCAAACCATTAACACCAGGCTTGAGCCTGGACCACAGCCAAAAATCCTCCAAATCACAATGTATTATTGGCTCTTCTGTTTAAGGGCCTACTTCATATCCTGTATGGGCTAGTTTTCAATAAATGTTTTTGTTTTCATTTGTTTTTGGATTTATCACATCAAAACAAAAACAAAAATATGTTCTTGAACTCTGTTTTTGTTTCAAAAGAAAAACAAGTTGGTTCTGTTTCAAATGATAAAAATTATATGATTCATGGAACATAATGTTGAATAATCAGATGAAAACATGTTTTTGAAACCACATTGAAGAACATTTTGTCTTCAATTTTGAAAACAAAAAATACACAACCAAGAACATTTTTTTGTTTTTGAATTTTAAGAAACAATATATTTTCAAACAATATGATTTTGATTTGTTTTCAGAACCCACAACAAGAAAAAACAATTCACGTTGTAGAATACCTCCTCAATGTGCTCACCTAACTTTGAGTGAGTCCAGTTTTATTAATTGCCAGCTAACTTAGGGACATTATCAGATACGTACTGGACTCTGTTTGTGATAAACACATAATTAAGGTGTAATTCAATTCGAATTTCAGTTTTAGTCTTCATGACGTTGGGACCATGAAGCCAAAGTTCATTCCTCTAGATTCACTTCCAATATCTCTCCAGTCTCTAGACCAACGATCTTGGCTTCATATTGGGTGACAACAATCCCACCGTACCACTGTATCATTCGCTCTCTTCTATTGATTGTGCTGCATTGTCTCTTGAAAATAAACACACCACGGTTTTTTTATATTGGGTGGTTTGGTAAATTCAAATTATAGGATAGGTTTAAATAAATCTGTGGGGTGTTCAGTGATTTTTTTTTATTTCTATATGTATAATTTTTATTTTTTATATTTATAAAATTTTATAGGAAATTCGATTCTTAGTTGAGCTCGAATTGAATCCAGCTTGAACGTAGGAGTTTTTATACTTGAATCAAATTCGAGTTCAAGGTCCTTATTGGAATCCGCCCCCACCACTGTGATCTCAAAGCCACCCTCCCTGTTGCAAATGCAGCCAGCCCATAAGACTATAGATAAATGCCTATTTTCCATGTTCTAAACGGTGATGACCCACAATTGTCTGAACCATAGCAACGAGGTTCGAGTGTGACGACATATCCTTGACATGAAACTTAGAATACCAATGACTCATAAGAAAAAAATAGTGTTGTTGGTTCCCATCATCAAATGCAAACCTTGACATGAAACTTAGAATACCAATGAGATTCACCTAACCAAAACCAGAAAACATGAACCATCAATACCAGCAAACAAAGACTTGGCTGGTCACCAAAACAGGCAAACACAAACTGTAAACCCAAAGTTGGGAGAAAATAGATAGTTTTGACTTACAAAAACCCACCTTTACGGAGAAATAGAAACCAGTACCTACAAAAACACAGGCAAATAGAGACCAACTCGTTAGGGTTAGAGAGAAAGAGAGACGAAGGGAGATGTTACCTGCATTTTTAGTGTTGAACTATTGACAAGTTTTGGTGGCATTAAAAACGGATGATGCTAAGAAGTTCACAAACCCTTTCCTCTCAACAACCCCTCATGAGGTGGTGATTCGCCGCACCTCCACCTCTGGCAAACAATGTCAAAATGAGAAAACACTAAGGAAAAGATGCAGATCAAGAAAAGGAAAAAGTGTTAGCATTGGGTTGTCGCATCATGAAAAGGAGCAAGTCACTCTTGTTACATGAGATAGAGAGATGTTGAATGAGATAGGGAGATAGAAGGGAGTTTTCAGAAGAAGTGAGAGTGATGTTTCAGAAGAAGTGAGAGGAGGATGATAAAGAGACAGCGAGGAGAGTGAGGGAAGAGAGGAAGATGGAAGAGAGGCAGAGAAGAAAGAGGATAGTAGGAATAGGAAGTGGTGAGAGAGAGAGAGAGAGAGAGCAGGAAGATAGACAAGGAGAAAGCAAGAGAGAGGAGTAGTGAGACATATGTCACACGTGTAATGAAAGTAGTGAGATGCAGGAAGCTAGGAGAGAGAAGAAGTGTGTCAAAGCAAGAGAGAGAGAGAAGAGTAGTGAGATGCATGTCACACATGTAATGAAAATAGTGAGACACACACACTTGAGTTTTTCCCTCGTGCGATCACTGATCTATTCACATGAGTAGATTCCATTTAGCGCGGAGAGCACACCCTTTTGATTTAATATAGATATATAAGATAAGATTACTTATTACTTATGAGATGAAAAAACTACTAATTTATGCATGGACGTTTTCTTTTTCTTTTTTTTTTTCAAAAAAAGGAATGCAATGGAAATTGAATCACGACTGGACTATAACATGCACATAAAATGCTTAGCTAAGTAAATGATCGTCAAACTCAACCAGAAAAAAAAAAAGAAAAAAAAAGGTAGATTATTTAGTTAAGAGGACCTAACAATTGAATATTCATGTGTGCCTACTTAAGACGAGCTTCATCTTCGTAGGGCTATGAAGTCAATCCTACATGGCTACTCAATAAAAAAGAAAATTAATAAATAAATTCTGACCCAACATAACTACTTAATAAGGAAAGAAGATTAAAAATTAATCCTACTTAATTACTTAGGAAGTAAACAAATATTGAGAAATGGAAGAGAAAAGACCTAACGGATGTAAAGAAAATCTAAGTGTTAAGAAAGAAAATCTAAGTGTTAACAAATAAGGAAAGAAGATTATTTTTTCAAGAGGGTCTTTAAACAAATGGTGGATGGCTTCGGCCAAATTTGGACATGGGGAAAAATAGAGAGAGTAGGGAATGGGAGTGATGGAGGGGGGGGTATTTATAGATTTTTGAGATGGTGATGGAGGGCTGAGATAGAGAGCCAAGTGAGATTAATGGCTGAGGTTTAAGGGGCTTTTGGAGGGAGATTGATTGAGAGAATGGGCTGTTAAGATAGCTTTGTGAGAGATCCTCTTAATCAATCAAGACAATAAGTGGAAGATTTCAACAATTTATCTAAATTGAACATTCCAAATTTAGGTGATTGGTTTGATTGATTTGATGCTTTTAGCTAGTCAAATCTTGGATTTAAGATGGTTCTAGAGGCTAAGAATGGTTTGGTCGTGGGATGCCCTAGGTTCGAAATTATTGGGGAAAGGATCCAAATGGAGGGCCTATATTGAATTTAGACTTGCGTATCAAGAAGGAAAGGTTAACAATGTCGGAATTGGATGATCTTGATACCGTTGGATTTAGAATTTCGAATTTTATCTATCTACAAGGTTGGATTTCAGATTTCATATGGTATATGGTTCAAGATGAAAAGAGGTCTTGGTTGGAATTGGTTATGGCTTTGGGTCTTGAGATGAAGGGGTAAATGGTGTCGGATTTGGGTGATCTTATTATCGTTGGATTTGGATTTTTGGGCTCTACGTACCTATGGTTTGGGATTTTTGATTTGATATGAAATGAGGTTCATGATTGAAATGACTCCGATCAAACAATTGAAATGGTTTCGGCTTCGTGTCTTAAAATAAAGGGGTAAAGGATGTCAGATTTGGATGATCTTGGTGTCGTTGGGTTTGGAGTTTTGGGATCTACATGCATATGACTTTAGATTTCTGATTTGACCTGAAATGAAGTTCGTGATCAAAATGACTTCGATCAGATGATTGAAATCGTTTCTAGCTTTGGGTCTTAGGATGATGGGGTAAACGGTGTCAGACTTGGGTGATCTTGGTGTCATTGGATTTGAATTTTTGGGATCTACATACCTATGATTTTGGATTTATTATTTGACATGAAATGAGCTTTGTAATCAAAATGATTTCAATCGGATGATCGAAATCGGTTTTAGATTTAAGTAGGATGAAAGGGGTAAATGGTGTTGGGTTTGAGTGATCTTGGTATGATTGGGTTTGGATTTTTGGGCTTTATATACATATGGTCTTGGATCCTTAAGGCCCTAATTTTTATAAAATTCCAAAAATACCCCTAGGTTGGTTGAGAAGTTAGCTGAAGCATGCTTGAAGTTTGAAGTTCTATAAAAAGACTGAAGGGAACAAAAATGGGGTGTCTATAGATTGTCTCTCTTTGTTGGAGGATGATAATCCGAATAATAAAACTTGAAGAGACAACCTACTTTTGCGTAGAAATGCTATGGAATGGCTATCCTATTCAAAAGAATGCTGCTTGAAAAACTTTTTACGACAAAAGTGTTGATGATTAAAAGAAGGTGTTTGTTTTTTATTGAAAATGATTCCCCTAGAACCTCTTCCTATGGTATGTTTAACACTCGTTTAGTTGTTAACAGAAGGATTATCGTACACAGGCTAATCCCTGGATCTTCCTGAATGGGTTTTTGAAATGAGATCTCCCACCCACAATGCTTATATGGCTGTCTGGGACAATGGTCATCCCTACAATAAAAGAATTGCAGAATCTCTCATCGGCTAATTCCTTGAGATTTTTCAGAATGCATGGATGATGAAAAAGGAAAGATGACCTTTGTCAATGAGAAAATCTTTTTTGTAGAAAATTGTTGAGTGTGAGAAAGTCATTCCATTATATTTCCTTATTAAGCACAACTAAAAGGCATCTAGTAGGTTCTTACACCTAAGACATGCGTGTTTTAACATGGGCAAGTCAATATGCATGACTCTTTGAGCATTTGGCTTTGAAGTCCAAAATATACTTTGGTGTTGGGAGTTGGGTCAACCACTTAATATGAGGATTGGGGGCATATAGGATTTAGAGCTCATGTAATCGATGCAAAACAATGATTATAATGATGTTGGTGATGATGTAAGATGAAATAGTGTAATTACAATGAGAAGATGCTTGAATTGCAATGTAAAAGTTGAGACAATTGATGATTACGTACCTGGTGCTTACCTGTGTTGAAGCTTAATGGTTGGTGTTGACGTTGTTGATTATCCCTTGATGGGGTGATAGAGGGGAAGGAAAGGGTA